>NC_081558.1:135974445-136069445 GCF_022355385.1 Mustela nigripes | reverse complement strand
GTTTGAAAAGCACATCCCTCTAATTATAGCTGTTTTAATTAGCATCTTTATAAGTCTGTCATCCTGACAGGAGTATAAACTCTAGGACTGTGAAGGATTTGGTGTCCAGGATGGTTAGCACATAATAAATACTCAGTTTCTTAATTATGGAATGAATGAAAGAATGACAATTTTACCCTTTGCTCTTTTGAATCCATTCTTAAATTACTTAAGTTTGCAGTTGATTTTTTTTAAGATTTTATTTATTTGACAGAGAGAGAGGTCACAAGTAGGCAGAGAGGCAGGCAGAGAGAGAGGGGAAGCAGGCTCCCCACTGAGCAGAGAGCCCAGATGTGGGGCTCAATCCCAGGACCCTGAGATAATGACCCGAGCTGAAGGCAGAGGCTTAACCCACTGAGCCATCCAGGCACTCAAGTTTGCAGTTGATTTTAAATAACCTCACTGAAAGTGTAATTGAACTTTGTTACGTCTCTTTTCTAAAATAAGACCTCATCCACTAGGCATGTTGAAGAAAAATTCTACTAGTAAAAAACCTATATGACACTGATTTCATTCTTTGTTTTCGTTTGCTTCCAAAATTTATTTACGTGTTGTCTAGTTACTTAAGTGCTATCAGATTAACTGAAAATGATTAATATATAAACTGCATTTATTTTATTTCATATGAATTAGTCTAGCTACAAACTGAAACCTAAGATACATCTGTATGTGTATGTATATATATTTATGCATCTGAAAGAGTAATAATCCTATATTTCCAATCTATAAGCCACTAGTAATTCTTTCTGTCACATCATTTGTACAGTTCATCTCTTAATCTCTCAGCATGCTGAGGTGCAGCACAGGGTTGAAAGCATTGTTAAAATGTAGATAAATGTTATCTGCCCAGCTCCTTGTATTCATTCTCTGTTATCTCAAAAAAGCTATTGTATTAGCATAGCAAGATCTGTGCCTTGCAAATACATTCTATTATGTAGTCCTTTCCTTTGAGTATTCTTAAATCAATCTTGTAATTATGTTTGCAGGTATGTAGCCAAGATAAAGTGAGGCTTCTCACCAAAAAACTTGTCCAGGGTAACTACTTTGCCTTCTACCGTAGAAACAATGGGAGCCCAGAGTGCTTTTCATGGTCCATATATAGCTCTGTTGAGTTTCCACTTACTGAATATCACTAGCACATTGGTATGAATCCTCTTTCTTGAACCATTTAGTCTCTAACTTTCCATTTAAGTTGAATTTTATAAAGGTCACATTATTTAGTAAAAACCAACTGAATATTTAAAGTCTAGGTTTTATAGTTTCCTTCTTTAAAAATAAGTACTTTTTTTCTTAATTCTAGATTACATGTTAGGAAAAAGGAATAGTATTAAATCTTTCAGTTTTGTTTTCTCCCTTATTCTTTGACATAATAAATACTTGACTTCAACTTCTCTTTATCTTTAAATATGTTTGAAAATGTTCTGACTATATGTAATGAGAAGTCATTTCAACTTTTATCCTTTGGGTTTTTTTTTTTTTAATTTTTATTGCATGGTTTAGCAAAACTGCTTAGTTTTTCCATATTTTATGTTTATATTTAATATAGTATTTATTTAAAGATTTTATTTGTGTTTTAAATCTATTTATAAGCATAATAGTCTTGTGTTGTATTTTGACTTCCAATATGAATTTCTTATTTGTGCCATAAGTATAGCAGCCTTTGAGTTCTTTTTCCCCTTGTGTTTATTCAAAGTAGCTCTACCCATCTGTTAGTTTTCTACTTCAAATATTTTTTTTTTCCAAAAATGTTAGGCAACCCAGTCTAAATTATTTATGGAAATGGTGGACAGTGATAATATGAACACAATATGAGGTAGTGAAGTGAAGACTTAAAGCAATCCTCAAGTCTTATTTAAGTTGAAATTCATCAAACCTTTTGCCATATGTGATTGACAAGTAACACAAATTAGCGCTAATTTCATCTTTTTTGTTGTTGTTGTCAATCCTTTGGCGAAGGTGGGGTTAAAAAGTGCAAGTAGCTGAAAGGAAGAAGGGATCACGGGCAATGTTCTGAGTACTTTACATATTTTAATTCTCTTAATCCTCATTAACTCTATGAAGTTTATGCTGTTATTATCCCTATACTATAGGGAGGATAGGAAACTAAGGCACAGAGAGTGCTTAACTTGCTCCATGGCTAGTGAGTGCTAAAGCCAGTACACAAACCCAGGCAGTATAACTCCAGTACATATTCCCCTTTTCTAAACATAAATCACAGGGACGCTGGGTGGCTCCATCTGTTGGTCATCTGCCTTCAGCTTAGGTCTTGGTTCCATGGTTCCATGCACCCATGGTTCCAGGGTCCTGGGATTGAGTCCTGCATGGTGCTTCTTGCTCAGCGGGGAGCCTGCTTTTCCACTGCCTGCTGCTCCCCCTGCTTGTGCTGTGTCTGTCTCTCTCTCTCAATCTCTCTCTGACAAATAAATAAATAAATTCTTTTTAAAAATAAATAAATAAACATAAATCGCAACATTTATGATCAAATATAATATGATTTAATTCCCTCTTCTATCCATTGCCCTCTTCTCTGAATCTCACCTTAAGCATTTCTTTACTATATTTTTTGTGTCCTCAGATAGATCTGTACCCATATTAGGCTTGCTTATGGTTTCTGGGTGAGTTACTTTAGTCAGAGGCATTTTGTGGAGTTGTCCATGCCCTTTCCTCCCTAGTGAATGGCTTGTTTATGTAAGACACCCACTTGTCAAGTTCACAACACCTTCAGAGTCTGGGCCTGGGCCAAACCTAAACATCTATTTTCACAGGCCCCTTTCTCAGCAGTCCTGGCTCTCTCAATGCTTTGAGGTCCCTAGCATACAGCACACAGTACCAGGTCTTACCACACACAGGGAGAGAACAGTTATAATCCCTCCTTTCTTTCCTCTGTGGTTCCTTGCCTAGATTGTTCTTTATAAAAGCCTTCATCCTAGGGTGCCTGGGTAGTGCAGTGAGTTAGGTGTCCAACTCTTGATTTCAGCTCAGGATCTCAGGGTCCTGGAATCGAGCCCCACATTGGGTTCCCTGCTCAGCATGGAGTCTGCTTGAGATCTTCTCTTTCTATCTCTCTCTCTCTCTCTCTCTGCCCTTCCCACTCATGCTGTCTCACTCTTTTTAAAATAAATAAATGAAATCTTTTAAATAAATAAAAGCCTTTATCATTATTTGGCTATCCATTATAATATGCAGAATTATTTCTTTTTAAATTTAAATATTTTAAACCACCCCCCCTTGTTTTACTTTATTAGGTAGTTCTATTCCAAGATTTAAAATATCCTTTTTAAGGAAATTTGTGTTCCCATGATTCAGATTTAATAATTAGACATCTTTTGTAATGTAGTGTTTTGTAAAATATCTGTCTAGTCTTTTAACACATTAGCTCTAATGTTAGAAAGCTGTTTTATTTTTCAAAAAATAAATCTGCTTAAAAATTTTTAAAAAATAAATAAATAAATAAAATAAATCTGCTTAGCTTGACTGCATTGCTTTATTCCATATTTTTTCCTCAAGTTCTTTATTTAGTCCAAAATCACTCAAGAATAAATACCCAGTTATTTAGCGCAGCCATCTGTGCTATTCCCCTCAGCAGTGATTTGTCCTTTATAGTCCCCTTGATTCTGTGTCTGCAAGATCTTGATTTTAAACATTTTTAACTTTTCTTTTGTATGGTTATCTGTCATATTATATAACATCAGCTGTTTATTCCTGCTTTAACACTTCCAGTAAATACTAATTCATTTTTAACTTTTTTTTAGGATTTTATTTATTTATTTGAGACAGACAGAGAGCGCAAGCAGGGAGGAGGATCAGAGGGAGAGGGAGAAGCAGACTTCTCACTGAGCAGGGCCTTGATGCGGGGCTCGATCCCGGGACCCTGAGATCATGACCCAAGCTGAATGCAGCTGCTTAACTGACTGAGACACCCAGCTGCCCTTTAACAAACTTTTTACAAAGAAGAGGATGCCTCATTTTCCTAATAGCTCACTCATACTGTTTTTGCTTCATATGCATTCAGCTGTACTCTGTGTGGACTTAGAAGTTGTTGAGATCACAATTTATTTATTTTCAGTAAGGTGTTCATGTATATGGAATGCAGATACTGATCTCTGTTTAACCATTTTGGGGCCTCCAGTGATCGAGGTATTCCTTACTAATTTAAATATTTTCTGTGCTCTACACACACAAATTTCAAGACCAGCTAAAGGCTACAGCTTTCTTTTCAATCAGATATTTCCATTATAAATTAAACATTAGAAACCTGACATACATATTGAATGCCCACAGGTGTATAATCCTGCGAATAATGAAGGGAAGTCATTGCAGTATAAGGAGTCAACTGTATCTAGTGGAAATAGCCCTGGCTTATTCTAGCTGAAGTAAGAGAATGAGATTCAGAGTGCCAGCTCTACCATTTACTGGCTCTGTGACTGAATAAGTCCCTTAACTTCACTGTGACTCTAAAGTGAGAACGATGATAAAATCTGCCAAGAATTGTTATAAATAGAAATGGCATAGAGAATTTAAAAATTACTTTATACTGCATAGTACTGTATAAATGTAAAATGTTTTAGAATTGCAACACAGAAGAGCATAATGATCATCTTCGTATCATGCTCTTTTTTTTTTTTAAGATTTATTTATTTTAGAGAGAGAGAAAGAATGTACATGTTTGCTCGCACAAGTTAGGGAAGGAGCAGAGGGAGAGAATCTTCAAGCAAACTCCTCATCCTGCGTGGAGCCCATCACAGGGCTCCAACTCACTACCCAAGGGATTCTGACCTGAACCAAAACCAAGAGTCAGATGCTCAACCAACTGAGCCACCCAGGCACCCCTGTTCATTCTTTTTGTAACTTTGATCAATTCAAAAAATACACTGACCACTCAGCACATGCTGGGTACTGTTCTAACCCATATGAATAGAGCAGTGAAAAAGAAAATCAAGGCCTCCATACTTAAAGAACTTATATTTCTAGAGGGGGAAGACAGGAGATAAACAGGAAAACAAATAATAAAACGCAGTAAAATCAAATGGGGATTAGTGTTTTCTCATCCTTTGTATGACCATAGAGGCCCCTTTAAGCCCAATTTCCCAATCTGTTCATAAATAAAAATAATGATGATGATAATAAGTCAACTATCATCTAAGAATGTAGTTGTGATATAGTAGATATGAAACCATTTTATAGACCTCACAAAATTTTGTTGCTATTTTATTATTAATTAAAAATACTTTAGTGTGCCTCAGTGATTCATGGTAAAAATGAATCACTGTTGAAATGAATCACAGCTGAAAATACAAAATCACTTATTGAAACTTATGGGATGAAGATAATATGATGAAACTAGCTTATTTGAACTCACACTCCTGAGAACAGATTTTTTAAAAGCTGGTCAAAATATTAAGACATATGTCTGAAGGCATCAGAGACTTACTCAGGCAGTGGAAAAGTATGGGTCCCAGTTCCAGGAAGAAATGGTGAGCTCAACATTTGAAGCCAGTTTTCCCCTAGAGATGATCCCAATAATAGCATCTATCTGCCAGTTTTTACAGAGGTCACTAAAGGACTAAGAATCTGGACAGAGCTTTTGAGAGACTAGTGGAGCTATGGGAATAAAATCTAGAACTCAGGCCCAGTCAAGGAAAGGAAGACTCTGATAAAACCAGCAGACTTTCAGTTGGGATCTTAAAAGATTATTCCATGAAAGTAAGGATGAACCAGAAATAAACAGGCATCCCTAGGGGCCAAAGCCCAGGTTTGAATCATCTCAATTCCTGATTGAGTTAAGACAATTCAAGATTGCTGGTGCATCTAGCCAATTATCAAAGCAGATATAAATCCTTTCTGGAAGAAGGAAGCATTATCCCAAATTATCTTTACAGTTGTTTCTATATGATATCCATTAAAAATAACCAGGCATATGAGAAAATAAGACAAGATGAAGAACCATGAGAAAAAAGAGGACAAGAGAAACAACAATCAGTAGGAGCAGATTCACAGAGGATCAAGACAGTTGAGTTTTTAGATGAAGATTTTAACATTACTTTGCTTAATTTGTCATGAAAATAAAGGATGGTACTGATAATTTCAGGTCATATTAGAAACTTTTAAAAATTTAAAAGAAAATATTAAACAGTAACTGAAACCAAGAACTTAATTAAGGCTTAAGGTCCAACTCTGCAGAGCACAAAAAAAAAAAAATTAGAGACCTGAAAGATTAGAAGAAAACATCCTAAATGAAGCAGTGAAAAACAACAGATGGAAAGTACAGGTAAAAGACCTAAGGAATAGAATGAAATGAGTCACAGTGTCAGTACTTACAGTCTCATTCTGCAGGTTGCCATTCCATTTTATTGATGATTTATGCTTTGCAGAAGCTTTTGAGTTTTATGTGGTCCCACATGTTGATTTTAGCTTTTATTTATGCTTGGGATGTCTTAGGGAAAAATCATTGCCAAAACCATATGTATATCTCATATATATTTATAATTGTTATATCTTCTTGATGAATTGACCTATTATTATATCATGACTTTCCTTATTTCTTATTACCATTTTTGGCTTAAAGTTAATTTTGTCTGATATAAGTACAGCTACTCCTGCTTTCTTTTGGTTTACACTTGCATGGAATGTCTTTTTATATCCCTTCACTTTGAGCCTATGTGTGTACTTAAATCTGAAATGAATCCCTTGTAGACACTATATAGTTTGGCTTTTTTTTTTTTTTTAAATCTGTCCAGCAACTCTGTGCATTTTGATTGGTGAATTCAATACATTGACATTTAGAGTAATTACAGATTTCCCCTGCTATCTGAAAGTAGAGCATTCCAGTGAAATCTTTTATAAGCCAAAATTATATAAAGCAAAGCAGTTATCATTAATATATATGGGAAATTTTTTAAGCATTCCCAGACTTGAAAAAATAACCTCTTTTCTGGTACTTTAGGACACATCTTGCTAATAGATGCAAAAGATCAATTGAGATAAGGCATAGATGCTCACAGGCATAGTTCAAAGCTATGGCTCTAGATGTTGAAATGCTGAGTATAGTTCCTGGGGAAGGATCTTGGCAGTGCCATTCTTGGGGTGTATGCTGCCTCTACAGTAGCTCACTATAAAACAAACAGTGCTATTTTTACCTTTTGCAAAATCCTCTTTGGATTGCTTTTAGTTAACGAAGATAGGTACTAACATAGGTCTTTTGTAAAAGTGAAGTTGTATAATGCGAACTTGAGTTTTCAAACAGAAAGGGATACCTAGACAGATATGTAAGGACCTACTAATGCCATTGTATTAGTTGCTTTCTGACTGTTTTGTAGTTGCTTTGTTTCTTTTTCCTCTGTGATTTTTTATGGTGATTTGCTCTGTTTCTCCTATCTTTATCTTTTGTGAATCTACCCTAGGTTTTTGCTTTGTGGTTACCATGAGGCTTACATAAAATATAGATAAAATAGTCTGTTTTAAGCTAATAGCAACTTAACTTCAATCACATACAAAAGCTCAATCCTTTTAATTCTCTCTTTTTATGTTTTTTATGTCACCCTTTTACCTCCCTCTTTTATATTTTTGATGTCATAATTTACCTCTTTTTTTTAAAAAAGATTAGTTTGAAAGAGAGAGTGAGCGAGTGGTGGAGTGACAGAGGAAGAGGGAGAGGGAATCTCAAGAAGACTCCATGCTAAGCACAGAGCCCAACACAGGGCTTGATCTCATGACCCTGAGATCTTGACTTGCTGAACTCAGGAGTCTGACACTTAACCAGCTGAGCCACCCAGGCCCCCCACAAATGACCTCCTTGTATATTGTGTATTTGTTAACAAACTATAGTAGCTATTTTAATACTCTTTAACTTTTATACTATAGTTAAATGGTTAACACACCATCCTTTTTCAGAATTAGAGTTTCCTAAATCTGACTGTGTATTTATCTTTACCAGTCTGTTGTATACTTTCATACATTTTTATGTCACTAATTAACAACTTTTTTTGAGCTTGAGGAAGTTTCCACATTTCTTGCAAGGCAGGTCTAGTTCTGATGAACTCCCTTAGCTTTTATTTGTCTGAGCAAGTCTTTATTTCTCCTTCACACCTGAAGTATAATGTTGATGTGTAGAATATTCTTGGCTGGCCATTTTTTTTTTTCTTTCAACTTTGAATATGTCATTCCACTGTATTGTAGCCTATAGAGTTTCTGCTGAAAAATCCACCAGTAGCCCAGTGGGGGTTCATTTGTATGTTATAATCTTTTTTTCTCTGGTTGTATTTAAGGTTCTTTATCTTTGATTTTTCATAGTTTCACTATAATGTGTCTTTGAGATAATAGACTGATCTATTAGCTTCATGGACATGAATGCACAAGTCTCTCCCCAGATTTGGGAAGTTCTCAGCTATTGATTTTTTTTTTTAAGATTTTATTTATTTATTAGAGAGAGAGAGCATGAGCAGGGGGAGGGGCAGAAGGAGGAAGATCCTGATACAGGGCTCAATCCCAGGACTCTGGGATCATGACCTGAGCTGAAGGCAGACGCTTAACCAACTGAGCCATCCAGGTGTCCCTCTATTTACCTTTAGGAGGGAAATACTTTTTGCTGGTCCTGATATATCTGGGCTTTTCTCTAACCTTGCATGAATACACCTGTCCCATACTTCTTACTCTCTCTTGTAGCTGAATTCTTAAACTTTAATGCCTTCTCTGGTTCTTATAACTCACCATGCTGGCTGAAGAGGTGGCTCGTTTTTGTGGTTTCTCCCTTGCCCACAGATCCTGGTCTGTTTTTCTGAGAGTATTCTTTTTACCATTTATTGACATTCATTCTTGCAGCCATACTTGGAAGCATGCACAAGAGCCAGCTGCTGAGTTGGGGGGAGGAAGTGTAGGGTTAGCGCTTGTGGCATTGGGGTTCCCATAGGCCTGGGGTGGTATCCTCAAGTAAGGCTCCTGAACAGACTTCCTACTGAAGTCCTGAGTGTGGTCATCCAGAGCTGCATCCCCCTGATGTTTTTTTCCTGATTTCCCTCCATCCCTCCCTGCAGTCGTGGAGTTCTCGCCTCAGTACTCCAGGTTCTGCTGAAGAGAAACAAGTTTCCCTAGCAGCATCCCACACAAATGGAAAAGCGAGCTCTCATTCCCTGTTCTTTTTTTCCACAAGAGAGGTCCCTGCCACTGATTCAGCTCCATTATAGTGTTGCCTTGGGCGAACAGCAGTGGCAAAGTTATTCTTCTGGCTCTAGTGCATCCAGACTCATTTGTTTTTGTTTTTATTTTGGTCATCAGCATGCTGGAATCTTCCCTTGGGAGAGCTGAACTTCTACTCTCTTTAATCAGTGTGTTTCTGCTTAACTCAGCCTCATCCATGGTGGTTTCCCCAACAATGGCTGAGAGAGTGTGGGGTAGATTTGCCAGCTCCTGTTGGTTTTGCAGTCCATGCTAGGTGTATCTGCATATTACCACATGCACAAATGTGAAAGACTCCTTCCAGGCCCATTGGCATATGGCGCTGGGTCCTACAGCTCTCTTAAGATGCTTTTTGTTCATGGGTGGATACCAGTTACTTGTTTAAAAAGAGGGACGTCGGGGCACCTGGGTGGCTCAGTGGGTTAAAGCCTCTGCCTTCGGCTCGGGTCATGATCCCAGGGTCCTGGGATCGAGCCCCGCATCGGGCTCTCTGCTTAGCGGGGGGCCTGCTTCCTCCTCTCTCTCTGCCTGCCTCTCTGCCTACTTGTGATTTCTCTCTGTCAAATAAGTAAATAAATAAATAATTCTTATAAAAAAAAAAAAAGGAGGGACGTCTTATACGACTGATGTCACTCCATAAAATTTAATCTGAAGGGTAAATAGTTGGTAACATTGTCAGTGAAAGTCACTTTGTTGAGGTTTTTCTCTAAGTAATGATAAAAATGTATGTATATCACAATTATTACTTGGTAAATTGCAACTTTCTTTGTATTTTAAAAGTTTCTTCAAATCACCTGTTGTGTGTCGGTTCACTATATGAAGGGGAGTAATACCATAATAAGTAAGCTATTTTATACACTTGTTCATTCTGACAGTTATTATCCTACAGGTTCATGTCTTCTTAATGCTAGTCTTGATCATGATAGTGACATGTCATCTACATAAAAGATGTTTGTCTATTTACTAAGCTAGGAAGACCTGCATCCAGTTGATCTAAAAACTGTATTTTATTTTGTAAGTGTTGGTTTGAAAGAAGCCAAGAATTATAGTTTTATAATATTTACATTTAAAAATCAGTCTCTTTGAGCACTCTACACCTTTATCTTCTAATTTTAGAGGTACCGCGACAAGAGTGACTTTAAAGGAAACTGTGCTGCAAAAATGATTCCTCTGGTACATAGATGATTTTTGTCTATGCAATCAGAAGCTGAAGATGAATCAGTTAATACCATGAACACTTTTATACTACACTTTACCACCTTCTCAGAGAAATGAAACAGTGTGGCAAAGATCAGTAGAGTGGTTCTAACTAAAGCCTGCTTTTACACTATGTTTTAAAAGATCTACACTTGTTTATCAAGAAGAAAACTGATGTCGAGTTATATAAGCTGGCAACATGATCTGCCTGTCAAGTTGTCTTACATTTAATTTTTAGGAGAAATAAGGAGATACATCTATTTGCTAAAGATCAAACATGGGCCAGCGTTCACATCAGGAAGACAAATTAGCAAGTACATGAATCAGGTTCTATTTATATAAGATGATGATGGCTTAGCCTAAGTGGAAACACTCTACCTAATCATACTATCAGTATCTGGAAATAGTAATTACCTGTTAACCGAAAAGAGATGAAATTCAAATAATTTTTGCAATCATAATTATTAACTTCAGAAAAGGTCAAGTCTTATTAATAACTTTAATGATGTCAGAATATGTTCACTCTAACAAATTATTAGCTCTATAAAAGAAATATGATCAAAATCTAATTAGAGTGTATAAATGTTTATCTCCTACAGCACACCTTATAATCTGCCTTTGGCCATAAGATGTATGACTATAACATATTCAGAGATAAATATTTTAAGGATATTAAATTATTGATTATATGTTAATCAATATGTATTATAAATAATGAAGTTAGACCTAGTTTCTAAATAGAAGATTTTATCCTAAAAATATTTTATTTCCCAAAACATACTTTTAGGCTTACTGGCAGATTAATAAGCTTTAATCTTGCTCTCAGAGGTTCAGAATGAGCATCCAAGAAGAATTCTAATACTAAAAATTTTTATAAAAAATCAACCTTATTTCTCTATGCTATTAGAAATATACTTATCTGGCCATTTTTACTGTAATTGGACTTTCTCGAAAGTATATATAGAAGCTTTTTTTTTTTGGTATCACGTGGTGTTCTTTGTTTTTTATTTTGTGTTACTGATAGCAGAAAATTAGAAGATTAATATAACTGATAAAATATCTTCTAAATTACAACTATTTACACTTAATTTACTTGGTGTAAAATTAAGAAATAGAATGGAGAATATTGTTAAAATAGTTTACATAAGGCCTGATTATTTGTACAAATTTAGTATGATTAGATAACTAAACACTGTTTCAGAATAGAGAAAGCTGAATTTTTTTATCTAAAATCATAATCTGCTCAATTCTGGACATTTCCACCTTATTTTAAACTATTATTAATCCAAGATGATCAGCAGGACCCAGTGAGCCCATCTCTGGTGTCAAGAAAAAGAGCTAACCCTAGACTGGAAAACCAAGCAGAAGCTAAGGCAGAAGATTTGGGCAATATCACACTAGAACCCAGGCTTAAAAGATATGAGGCCATGAAACAAGACTACTTCACATGAGGATTGAAAATAGCAAGTCTTCTCTTTCTAAAACACTTGAAATAGCTTCGTGGTAGAAAAGTATCTCCTGGGGCGCCTGGGTGGCTCAGTGGGTTAAAGCCTCTGCCTTCGGGGGCGCCTGGGTGGCTCAGTGGGTTAAGCCGCTGCCTTCAGCTCAGGTCATGATCTCAGGATCCTGGGATCTAGTCCCGCATCGGGCTCTCTGCTCAGCAGGGAGCCTGCTTCCTCCTCTCTCTCTGCCTGCCTCTCTGCATACTTGTGATCTCTCTCTGTCAAATAAATAAATAAAATCTTTAAAAAAAAAAAAAAAGCCTCTGCCTTCAGCTCAACTCATGATCCTGGGGTCCTGGGATCAAGTTCCGTGTGGGGCCCTCTGCTCAGCAGGGAGCCGGCATCGTCCTCTCTCTCTCTGCCTGCCTCTCTGCCTACTTGTGATCTCTGTCTGTCAAATAAATAAATAGAATCCTTAAAAATAAATAAATAAATAAATAAATGAATAAATAAAATCTTAAAAAAAGAAGAAAAATATCTCCTTTCTGCATCCTTTCAATTTCGCTCTAGAGCATCATCTGTCCACCATTTTTATATATACAGTACACATTAAGAAATATATTCTACTTTGCAACCTGATACACATATACATATATACATATAACAATACACGTACATATAAACATGAAAAAAATTACAAAAAATCCTTATCCACTCTCATTTTTTTCCCCTGATTTCATTGCATCTTCAAACAAAAGAAAAGGCATCCATTAAAGGATCATGATTCTCATTTTGAAAACATTGCTCTGGCATAAGTTTCCCTCATATTTCTCCTTTACCCAGATCATTCTCATACCTTAAGCCTGAAAAAATGTTCTGCTTTTGCCTAGGATTTTAGTTAAACTGAAGGGAGTAAATTACCACACACATTACTGGAGTTTTCTTAAGGTAAAGTGTTAAGGTAAATCACTATATTGTAACATGAAATGAAGTTAAGCCATTCAAAATTAGAAGCAGCTATATTTCTTTAACTTGGCATCCAATGTGAACTCAAATAATTCTTAATGAGTATATATCATTTCCCTGGACGTATCTGTGAACTTTTAGAGGACAGTATGTGTTCTTATTTAGGATGTAATTATCTGGTAGGTTTCTAGTTAATGTAAAGTTTACAGCTTATAAGTTGAATATTATGTATGTAGGTTATATATTCTTCACATCTTTAGTTAGAGTTTATTAAGCTAGATCAGAAGGACCTTCCTCTTTAACACTGTTTTCCAACAGAAATCACTAATTGCCAGTGGAATTCATGTTAATGGGAATTTGATAACTGAGCCAAATCTGACTTCATGATGATTTAGATTATAAACTTGAATCCAAGTTGTGGAAATGGCCTGAATTCATGTGAGATTGTGTTGGAAGCCAGTTTATACTCAGTTTTTACTGTCCATAAAAATCTTTCAATTTGTGAATAAATTTGAAATAACATTATCTCAGAAATGAAAATCCAGATTTGAAACAAGTAGACTTTTGAAAAGAAAGAAAATTAAAAAGATGGGGTTTTCTTCTTAGCCAGGTTGTTTAAAGTGTATGTCCTCTAAAGTAAAAACAGCATTCCAATTTTATGGTAGCAGCAGTGATACTCTAAGTCACACAGCTATTAAGTTGATAAAGCCACTATTTGAGTACAGTTCTAATGCCAGAGCCCAAGATCTAATCACTAAAGCATATAATCTTCCACTGTGCTATCCTATGATGGTAGCTCTTTTGAAAGTGATTTTATCCCTTCCATTTCCCAAACTAGTTTATGTTCATCTATCTTTTTTTAGGGATGGGAAGCCTAAAGATATTAAGATTTAAATTGCCAGATTTTAATCTAAGTGTTTATTTTTTTATTGGTGAATTGAATTACTACTTAGGATCTATTTTGAAAATTTGTTTCTTAAGACTTTGTATATTATATTTTGTTTTGCCCGGAGTTATTCTTTTAAAATCTTATATTTTTAATAATGTGAACCTATCTGGTAGCAAATGTGAACAATGTATAAAAAGTATAAAGAAGGAAATAAATACACATAATCCTACCACCCAGAGAGAGACCTTTGGCTACATTTTACTATATCCTCTTAACCTTTGCTTATTTTACAATGTTGAGATCATACAGCATGTACAATGTTAGTTTAATTTTTCAGTTATGTATTGTAAGAGATGAGAGGAGTCTATTTTCTCTAGGCCTCCATTTTTTTACATGGTAAAAATGGAGTATAAACACACCTTATCCCACCTCCCACTCTACAAATCCATCTCACTTTTTTCAACCCCCAGGTACATATAATTTTGTATTCTGCATTTTTCACTGGTTATATAAGATACATATTTAGTTATTTTCTCATGTTATGAAGAGCTTTGAAAACACTTTTTAAAAAAGATTTATTTATGTATTTATATATATATATTATTTGGAGCGAGAGAGAGAAAGAGAGTACACACACAGAAGAGGGAGACGGAGAAGCAGACTCCCCACTGAACAGGAAGCTCCACATGAGACTTGATCCCGGGATTCTGGGATCATGACCTGAGCCAAAGGCAGGTGCCCAAGCAACTGAGCCACCCAGGCACTCATGAAAACACTGTAATGGTTGTATTTCATACTTACAGGTATCATATGACTTAACTTACACGTTCCGATATTACTGGATGTTTATACTGGTAGCAGCATAGTTTTTTAGAGATATGTAGTTGAGTAATAGGAGGTTCAGTAATAGGAAGCAGTCCAGGTGTTAGAGCTTAGTGCTATACTTATATGAGTACTTCCTGCTGGTACTACATATGTGGAAAGTCATTCTACTTGTTTATAAAGAGGCTCCCTGTTCAATCTTATGGAATTTGTATTTCCAGAGCTATAAACTATCCATGGTAGAAGGAGGGACAATTTAGGTTAAAGAGGTAATAATATTAGTTTTTCCCTTTATTTGCATAGTATTTTACGATTTTCAGTGAACTTTCACAGGATATGTTATTTAACTTACTCTTCTCAATTCTGTGAGGTAGGAAGTATTAATCTCATTTTATAATTGAGAAAATAATCTTTAGTTAAGTCCAAAACAGAATTCTTTGTAGTGGACAATAGTTGCTTTTGAACAAGGTTCAATACTGACTCTCCTATAATAGAGAATTTTTCAGTTGTTTTATTTAGTTAATAGAACAATGAAAATATTACCGTTAAGTTAAATCCACTCAGTCCTGAAATGTAATGCTTTCCAGTATTTGACCAACTATCAAATTGCCCAGTCTAACTTTTTTTTTTTTTACTTTTATAAATGGTTAGAACTATCCTTTAGACATAATTATAGAGAAAACATTCTGGAAAATGTTCTGTGTGCACTTGAAAAGAATGTGTATGGATTCATTAGGATGAAATGTTATGAATATATCTCCTAAGTACATCTGGTCCAGTGTGCCATGCAAGGCCATTGTTTCCTTATTTTCTGCTTAGATGATCTGTCCATTGCTCTAAGTGGGATATTAAAGTCCCCTACTGTTACTGTATTATTATCAGCGAGGTTTTTTTGTTTTTTTGTTTTTGTTTTTGAGAAGAGAGCATGTGGCAGGAAGGGGCAGAGGGGGAGGAGAGAGGGAATCTTAAGCTGGGCATGGAGTCTGATGCAGGGCTTGATCTTTTAACACTGAGATAATGACCTGAGCTGAAATCAAGAGTAGGATACCTAACTGACTGAGCCACCCAAGTGCCCCTTCAAGGAGTTTCTTTACGTCTATTATGAATTGATTTAAATATTTGGGTGCTCCCCAGTTGGGGCATAAATATTTACAATTGTTAGATCTTCTTGATGGATAGACCCCTTTTTTTTTCCTAAGATTTTATTTATTTATTTGACACAGAGAAATCACAAGCAGGCAGAGAGGCAGGCAGAGAGAAAGGGGGAGGCAGGCTCTCCACCAAGCAGATAGCCCGATGCAGGACCCAATCCCAGGACCCCAAGATCATGACCTGAGCTGAAGGCAGAGGACTAACCCACTGAGCCACCCAGGCGCCCTGGCCCTTCTTCATCTCTTGTTGCAGTCTTTGGTTTAAAATCTAGTTTGATATAGATATGGCTATCCTGGCTTTCTTTTGATGTCCATTAGCATGATAGAGAGTTCTCCAACCCCTCACTTTCAATTTACAGGTGTCTTTAGGTCTAAAATGAGTCTCTTGTAGACAGCATATAGATGGATCTTGTTTTATTTCATTCTGATATCCTGTGTCTTTTGATTGGAACATTTAGCCCATTTACATTCAGAATGATTCTTAAAGGATATGAATTTAGTGTGTTTCCTGTAGAGTTGGTGTTTCTGGTGATGTACTTGGTCCTTTCTAGTCTTTGTTGCTTTTGGTATTTTTTTTCCCTCCACTGAAAGAGCCCCCCTTTAAAATTTCTTGCAGAGCTGGTTTAGTGGTCATGAACTTCTTTAGTTTTTGTTTGTCTGGGAAACTCTTTCTCTCTCCTATTCTGAATGACAGCCTTGCTGGATAAAGAATTCTTGGCTACATATTTTTCCAGTTCATCATGTTGAATATTTCCTTCTACTCCTTTCTGGCCTGCCAAGTTTCACTGGACAGATCTGCTGTGAATCTGATCTGTCTTCCCTTGTAGGTTAAGTACTTTTTTTCCCCTTACTGCTTGCAGGATTCTTTCCTTGTCTTGTGTATTTTGTGAGTTTGAGTATGATATGCCTTGACAGTGGTTGGCTTTTGCTTAATTTAATGGGAATTCTCTGTCTTTCCAGGATTTTGATGTCTTTGTCCTTCCCCAGATTAAGGAAGTTTTCAGCCATAATTTGTTTGAATAAATCTTCTGTCCCTTTTTCTCTCTCTTCATTTTCTGGGGCTCGTATGGTATGAAGGTTAATTATGTTTTAATAAGTCACTGAGTTCCCTAGGTCTACCTTTGTGGTCCATTACCTTTCTTTTCCTCTTTCCATCTTCTTCCAGCTTCATTATTTTATGTAAGTTTATCTTCCATATCATTAATCCACTCCTCTCATTTGCCCATCCTCATTTTTATGGCCTCCATTTGTGTTTGCCCCTCAGTTACAGCATTTTTTATTTTGGTTCTTTTATCTCAGCAGTAAAGGATTCTCTAGTGTATTCTCTGCTTTTTTCAAGCCATGCTAGTATCTTTATAATCATTGTTTTAAATTCTAGTTCAGATATCTTATATTTATAGTGATTAAATCCCTGGTTATGAATTCTATGTTCAGTTCTTTTGGGGTGAATTTCTCTACCTGATCATTTTGTTCATAAAAGAGAAGAAAGAAGAAAAAACAAAAACTAGATATTGAGTGTGTTTTTGTCTGCTTGTTAAAAGAGTCTAGATCCCAAAATACTATCTATCTATCTGTCTATCTATGTAAGCATCAGAAAATAATACATATACATATGAGAAAATAAAAAATAAAGTATATGTATAATTACAAATGAAAAAAAAATTTAAGGAAATGAAAAAAAATAATAATAAATGAATACTAAAAGCAAAAAAGGAAGCTATACCCTGTTTCCCCTAGAGCTGAAACTTTGCAGCACTCTGTGCAGTAGACTTGGTGCCAAGGAGTCGTTTGTGCTGGTCTTCTGGGGAAGTAGGCTGCAGCCCTGATTCTCAGTCTGACTTGTTTGGGTGGAAAGGTCCTCTAGGGCCAGGTGGGTGGGGCTTCATGTAAGCAGTTCTGGCCTTCACTAAGTGGCACTGTTTTGCTCCCTGAAGGCTTTCCGTGCTGCTGGCACAATGCATATGGCTGCATCTGGTTCTTTAGCCCCTGAGCTGAAAGTTTGCTCCCTCAACTCTTAAGTGAGGTCTCATAGAAGATCAATTAATCACCGTTGTTGTGTCCCCAGTTTCCATCCGAACCCTGTGTGCACCCTGCCTGTGCCCTAGCTTTTTTATCACAAGCACCCAACTAAGTTTGCAAACCACATTATAGGGAATCCCGTGGCCTGGACCACACTGTTCCGCCAGGGAAGGGTCTTGCGCACTTTAGCCGTTTGCTGGCTGGTCCAGGAAAGCTGTCCTATGACAACATAGTAGTTCACAGTTTATGGCAACATAGAACAGAAAACGGGCACCAAGACCTGCTGGTCCCAGCCAGCTTTCCTCCTCCTGTGCCTGAGAACAGTGTAGATATTGGCGTCACCTGATCTTGGATCCGGGATCCTCAGACCACAGTGTCACTCCTGCGATTCTGCCCTACCTGAGCACCTTTAAGCCAGTACATCCCCCACTAAAGCAGACTTCTAAACGTTCAGATTTCATGCTCAGCTGCGTAGAATATTTTGCAGTAGCCCCATCAGCAAGCTCCCTCCCTGCCACCATATCCACAGTGATGGCTCCCTCAAGACTACTTTCCACACCTTCTACTTTCCAAAAGGTGACTTGAAGTTTTTGTTCTCTCTGACCTCCGATTGATTTCTTGGGTGTTCTAGATGACTTGATAACTATCGAGCTGTGTGCAAGGGACAAGACAAACTTAGGGTCCCCCTACTTCTCCACCACCTTAACTCCTCCCCTGTAGTCACAGTTGTTTTTTATTTTTTTTTAATTGGTTGGTATTTTTGTCGAGAAAACAGTAGGTCTGTGGTTTACATGACAATGTACTTTCCAAATATAGGCTTTATTTAGGAATTCTTCACTAGAATTGTATATTGTCCTTTAGCTTCCTGCACATTTATTGGCATGAACTGAAGCATGGAGAAACTTTGCGATTTGCTCCCAGTTCCTCAAAGCCAGTTTATATTCTCCAGGAGGAGTGGTAAAGCACTCAAAGCCTCACATATAATCAACAGTTTGCACACAGCAGGCATCAAAATGGATGCTGTTCTCCTGAAGGTAGAACTGCCTGAAAAACAGGTGGCTGCAAAAACAGACCAGAAAAAAAAAATGAACATGTTTACACATATACATACTGTGGTTGTGGCAGCCAGTTAGTTAATCCTTAGTAAAAGAAAACTCATCTAAGTGGTTATCCCCATTTTATTTTTTCATATAAAGAAAAATTATTTAGTGCTTTATTTTGCAGCTTCAGTGTAAATTTAAACTACAGTAAGATGCCAGTTCATACCCATTAAGATAGCTGTAATCAAAAAGACAGATAATAAGTATTGTTGATAACACCAAGAAACTGGAGAGAATGTGAAACATTGCTTGTGAAAAGATAAAATGCACAAAATTGGAAAAGAGTTTGACATTTTTTTAAGAAGTTAAACATCAATTTACTTTATGACTCAGCATTTGCACTCATGGAGGTGTTTAAGCCAAGAGGAATGAAGTATGTGTACAAAAACTCATACACAAATATTCATAGCAGCATTATTCATAATAGCCAAAAAGTGGAAACAATTCAAATATGCATCAAGTAGTAAACTGATAAACAAGATGTGGTGTACCCATCTAATGAGATACTATTCAGCAATAAAAAGGAATGTACTGTGGATACATGTTACGACATAAATGAGATTGAAAAACATTGTGCTAGGTTAAAGAAGCTAGACACAAAAGACTGTATATTGTAGGATTCCTTTTGTATGAAATGCCCAGAGATGCAAAATGTCCAGAAATCATGCTGGAGGTAGGAACAGGGAATATTCGCTAACTTATCTCAGCATTAGTTGGCTTTCTTTCCTCCTTTAGGGCCTTCACCTGTGCTATTCTGTATATCTGAAAAGCTGGAAAGTTCTAACTTTACCTGGCTAATATATACCAATACTTCAGGTATCAGCTTAAATATTATTTCTTCAGAGTAATTCTGTCCTAACCTCAGAGGTTAATCAAGGCTCGCTGTGATGCTTTCCTTTAGCACAGCATGCTGTGTTTTTATAGTATTTATCACAATTGCTAGTCATTCATTTATTCAGCGAGTATATGAGGTGAACAACCTCCTATATGCCAGGCACTCTTCTAGTCCCGGTCTACAGGAGAAAACAAAACATGGAGCACATTGTGGTGGGGAGTGACAGATAATGAATGAATTAGTAAAACACAGAATATATGAAAAGGTTCTAAGTGGTACGGAGGACAGGAGAAGTGATGAACATTGAAGGATGGCTTGAGGGAGGGATGTTTTTTATATAGTATCTTCAGAAAAGGTCTCTCTGGGGGCACCTGGGTGACTCAGTTGAGCATCTGCCTGTGGCTCAGATCATGATCCCAGGGTCTTTGGATGGAGCCCTGCATCGGGCTCTCTGCTCAGTGGGGAGCCTGCTTCTCCATCTCCCTCTGCCTGCTGCTCCCCCTGCTTGTGCTTGCTCTCACTCTCTCTCTCTCTCTGACAAATAAATAAATAAAATCTTAAAGATAGAAATCTTTAGGAAACAAATTGAAAGTTGTTGGCGGGGAGGGGGTGGAGGGATGGAGTAACTGGTTGATGGACATTGGAGAAGGTTTGTGTTGTATATAAGACTGATGAATCACAGACCTGTACCCCTGAAATAAATAATACATTATATGTTAATTAATTGAATTTAAATTTTAAAAAAAGATAAAAGGTCTTTCTATAATAAGATGACATCCGAGCAGAGTTTTGAATGAAGAATATACATATCTTTCAAAGTTAATATTTTCTTGGTTTCCTGTTTTTCTTGATAAATCCCACTTCAATAAATCTGTATTCTTAAAATTTATATTGATTGGTATTTTGTCTTTTTGATAATTCTTCAAAATAAGAGATATAGAAAATGCAAATAGTATAATTCAATCTCTTGCCAACTAATGTATGTGAATTTGTATTACATCGCATTTTATCTCTGCAAACACTTTGGTAAGTTAAAATACATTAACATTTTCTCCAGAATGTCAGAATCATTTTACATTATTACTGAAATCTACCTACATCTCTAAACATATGTAAAAAAACAAACAATAGTAATTTCTTTTATAGACATGACAGAGAGTAAGAAAAGAGCGCAACTTACTAAAACTAGGAAAATTAAACTTCCACACATAATGAAACTGAGACAGTCTTAAACATTGTACAAAGGCCATTATACAAAGGCACAATTCTGACTATTAGTCCCCTTTTCCTAGATTCTTTATGGTTTCTTTGTTTTGACATTTATCTTTTATATCTGTAGAGAGCTATATATTACCTATTGAGAGTTATTTTTTTTAATTGGCAAGGACAGTCTTGAATATCTACAGAGATAGAACATCACTTTTATAACCTACACCTGTCTTTCCACCAGTTATTTCTTTCTTTTTCAGCAGTACCTTAAAGTAATAGAGTCAAAACCTGGTTAAATTTCTGAAATAGACAATAAAATCTAGTTAGTAGAAGTTATTGTGAATCAGAAATCTGGTCTGTTTTGTCCTAGAAATTTTCTTTTCTTCTCAATTTTAATATATGAGGTTCTGAAAAAAGAAAAAATATATATTACATGTGAAGTCCTCAGTAATGGCTTATCAATCAGGTTTTTTCTAAAAGAAACATATCTAGGAAAAGAGGCTAAAAATGGAGAATGCTATTCTTTTCATTATTTAATATGTGTAGAAGGTTATTGACTAAAAAAAGGAAAAAAACTAAATAGAAGAAACTTGTTAACAAAAAGAAAAACTCATGGAAGATATCAGCATCATATGGCATTTTACCATTGTAGATTAGTTTTGCATTTTTTATAAATATACTAATTATAATAGATGTTAAAAATCCATTGGGGGCGCCTGGGTGGCTCAGTGGGTTGGTTAACCCACTGCCTTCGGCTCGGGTCATGATCTCAGGGTCCTGGGATCGAGCCCCACATTGGGCTCTCTGCTCGGTGGGGAGCCTGCTTCCCCTCTCTCTCTCTGCCTCTCTGCCTGGTTGTGATCTTTGTCTGTCAAATAAATAAATAAAATCTTTTTAAAAAATAAAAATCCATTGGATTAGTACAATCATTCTTGGCACAATAGTCAGAATATCTTTGAGAGTTTTTGAAATACAGTATATGGATTTCTAGGCCTCACTCCAGGCCAGAAGAATCAGTACCAGCCTAGTGATTATTATTTAATGAACCAATTCCAAGCCATGGATTGGCATTTTTGAACCATCGCTCTAAAACCACTCATTTTGTAGCTAATAATATGAAATGGTCCATTATATTTTTTACAAATGAAGTTGGCTTTAATGCACACAAATTACTTTCTCCTTCAGGAGCACCTGGGTGGTAGGCATCTGCCTTCAGCTCAGGTCATGGTCCCAGGGTCCTGGGATGGAGCCCTCCATCCAGAAGCATCAGGAAACCTGCTTCTCCCTCTCCTACTTCCCCTGCTTCTGTTCCCTCTCTCACTGTCTCTCTCTCTGTCAAATAAATAAATAAAAATATTTTAAAAAACAATTATTATCTCCTTCAAAGGAGTCCATTTTTAAGACATTCAGTGAACTAAGCCTTGTGACTGTATGGCATCACTCAGTTTTGTTTTTGTTTTTGCCTTACTAAAAACAGTTTAACCAAGCTTGATACCCCACTTTGTTCACCAGCTATGACTTCAAATGTCCAGCAATACTGGCAGAAATATAATCCATTTTCCAAGAATTGAATATTTGACAACATTGAGATTATTCAAAAGATTGCTGGGTAGGCTGTGAAAATCCAAATGTTAAAGCAGTGTCTCCATCATTTGAATAAGTGATGTGTGAGGGAAAACACTTACATGTTCTAGATTTTTTTTTTGTATCAATCTCATTATCTTAAGCCTCATCTCCTCAACTGAATTATAGCATCTTGGATGTGGAAACCAAATGTTTCATACTTCTCTATAATCTTAGTACTTGCATGGTACCTTACTCAGAATAGTCACTTCATACCTGATGATAATATTTTCTAACCAATGATGTCTCTACACTGAACTAATGAGTCTTTTACCTGTAACACTTTGTGATAAACAACACAGACTTATTAGGGCAGTCATGTTTTTGATATTGCCAGTAACTGTAAAATGACTTATTTAACTGATCCATCACACCCTTAACATTGGCCTTATTACTAACAGATTTTGCACCAATGGGTATCCAGTACAGTCTAGAAATCTTGATTACCCCTCATTTTCTCTTCATTTTTAAAATTACAGATCTTGCTTTCACCCTTTCAGTGTTTTTATTCAGAAGAATGTTTTCCTGAGCAAAAGTCAAGGGTAACTGTTTAGTGCTTCAAGTTCATCTTTCACATGTATTTGCTCAGTGTTCACCTCTGGAACCAGGCAGAATTCCCACAGCATGCAAAACTACATGGGGAAGAAAAGATTAGAAACCGTACAAAGAGGGGGCTCAGTTTATTAGTCTTCAGTTCAAGTCATGATCCCAGGATCCTGGGATCAACCCCTGCTTTGGGCTCCCTGCTCAATGAAGAGTTTGCTTCTCCCTCTCGCTCTGCTCCTCTCACCCCTGCTTGTGTTCTCTCTCTCTCTCTCTCTCTCTCTCTCTCTCTCTCTCTCTATATATATATATATATATATATATATATATATAAAATAAATAAATTTAAAAAATTTTTTAAAAACCATACAAAGAGGAAATGAGGGTTTTTCCCCACTACGAATTAAAAGCTCTCCATCCATTAGTTTATCTGGATATAGTAAAACCTGGCTGTAATTCAAAGAAATCTATGTAACTTTAGTCCCCCATGTCTACAGTTTCAGTTACCCATGGTCAACCATGGTCCGGAGTCAGTTATCCTCCTTCTAACATAGCATAGGCTAGCACTACATCACAGTGCCTATGTTATTCACTTCACTTCATCTCAGCATTGATCACACCACATCATCACAAGAAAAGGGGCAAGTACAGTAGAATAAGGTACTTTGAGAGAGACAGGGAGAGAGGCCCCATTCACATAACTTTTATTATAGTGCATTATTACAATTATTCTACTTTATTATCAGTTATTATTAATCTCTTACTGTGTCTAATTTATAAATTAACTTAATCATATGTGTATGTATATATATATATATAAAACATACTCTTGTACTAATACAGTACTCTAATAGAGTATGTACATACTAATAGAGTATGTACATACTCTATTATATATATATAAAACATATCTGCTGATAAGGGGTTGGGGGCAGCAGGACTACTGTTTTTAGAAGTTTTTTAACCAATTAATTTGGAAAAAAAGAGATAGATAATAAATTTAAATTATTTTTGATTTCTTTCAAAGAATAATAAGCACTAAAGTTGAGAGGTGAGCCAATTGTAAATATCAAAAGTGTTTTATTCTTTTTCTAGATTTATTCATTTAGCCTTTTAAGCCTGGTATTTAATTAATCTAGAATTTAATGTATTTAAAGTTAAAAATATATTTACATTTATCTGAGGAGATTCTTAGAGAAAAAAAGTTATTCATTGGACTTGAAAGTCCTCTAAATGAGAAAATTGTGGGGGGTTTTCTGATTTTTATATTATAGTCTCTTAGAAATAAGGCAAATTATAAACACCATGGCCTGCTTATCAGTAACTGACATTTGGGCATACTAAAACTAGATTCAGTTGCACACTTTACATGAATTGTCTGTGAACTATTTTTCCTTGAAAGGTGACTATCAGAAAAATATAAATGCAAATGTATTAGTTTGGGTTTTTTTTTATATTTTATTTATTTATTGACAGACAGAAATCACAAGTAGGCAGAGAGGCAGGCAGAGAGAGAGGAGGAAGCAGGCTCCACGCTGAGCAGAGAGCCTGATGTGGGGTTCGATCCCAGGATCCTGGGATCACGACCTGAGCTGAAGGCAGAGGCTTTAACCCACTGAGCCACCCAGGTGCCCCCTAGTTTGGGTTTTTTTTAAAAGAATGCCACCTTACCACCACTTCCACTGCAAAGTTAAATTTTTTTATGCATTTTTCTAAACTCTGTTAGGTTATATTTATAGTCTGTGACTGATTACAGAGCCTTATCATTATGCCCTTAAATGTGGTTTAATTCATTATCATGAAGTGCCTATCCAGGGGTATTGTAACCTATATAGTCTAGAGCACATCATCACAGGTGTATTTTACACAGGAACTCTGTGAATCTCTGGGGAAACAGACCAGAGACCTTCAAAACCACTAATTTAAGTCTAACTCAACAGAATTAAGATTTCTAAACAAAATTTAGAAGGAAGGACAGCTCTGAGTTTTTAGAAATGGCCTACAGAAACAGAAAACCACTTTGCTATTTGAAGGAGGAATTTGAGCTTTAGTCTTATAGGTTGGTTTGTGGGCTGCCAGGAAATAGTATTTATATTGCCCTCTCACTCAGCCCCAGAGAAAGTGTTCACAACTTCCTTGATCATCATAGATTGCTTTTTGTTTACCATATATGTAAGTCATGTTAAGTATCAGATAAAACCCTCTTATTGGTTTCCTCCTTTATTCACTCCATAATCCCCATCAAACCAGAACCAGTAATCCTCCTTTATGTCCATGTCACTCTTTCTGCTCCGATCACATGGCTAAGTACTAAAAGACAAATCATAGGCACTCATTAAAAACTTGCTTATTGAATAAATAAACCTTAATGACTTTCTAGTTCAGCCCTCCCACCCATCTCACACATTGGGAAATTGAGTTACAAATGGTTATTTATCCAAGTCACACAAGAGAACAAGCTAGCTCACATGACTGGGAAAAGTCTGAGTTTGGAATTTAGGTTGGTCGATAGCATTGGAGTTTGTTTTTCTTCATTATGTCAGCTGCAGTAAATTTGCCTCTAAAGGAGGCAGAGTAAAATAGCCCATAGAACTGCTTTGTCACACACTAAAGACAGGAATCAAGCAAAAATATTTAAAGAAACTAACAGATTATCTTAAATATGAATCTGTATACAAACAACTGTTGGAAGCCTCTTGAAATTATGAATCATGCCCAGTATTCCTTTCCATTTTATAATTGGATCAACTCCCCTGCTTTTTTAAAGTAATAGTAATAATAATATTTGTTCCACTAGAATGTGAGCCGAAAGACATCAGAGACCCTGTGTGTGTGCTGACTTTGGTATGCCCAGCACCCAGCAAAGAGCAAGTAATGTAATAATTAAAAATGATGACTCCTCAAGGAATTCCAAAAAAATTAGACAGTAAAGAGTTCATTTTTAAATATGACATTAAACCTTACCAGTATAGAAAGTCAACTAAATAATAAAATCCTTTAGTGTTATATTTCTTATTTATTGTTTGACTCTGCTTGTCTATTTTTGTCCTCAGTACTAAAATTAATAAATTCTTTTTTAATAGTGAATTAAAAGGTTAGAGTTATGAAATTCACATTTATGAAGACAAAGCTACCAGTCAGTAAAGAAAAAACGAATAGATTAAGTATAGTTGCTGAGGATCTCATCCAAATAATTAATTAAAACAAAAGATTAAAACCATAAATTCAAAATGTATTTGCATGTCTGTGTATTTTTGTATGATGAGTAAGCCTACTAATTTTTTATGTTTTACCTATGTAACATAAGTCTTAATCCAGCAAATTATTATCCTTTAACTCAATTTTTTATGTAACATTTGTAATCAAATGCATGATGTTATAAAGAAATTGTAGTTTTTTTAAACTTCTAGTTTTCCATTTAATTATTGTTCTCTTATCTAGCATTAAGAAGCAGCAGTTCTCCTAAAACAGTTCTTGGATTTTTCAACAGATGGAAGTTTATCTTAGATCAAAACAAAGCTTTTGTTTCAGTGTAGTTCTGCCTAAAGGCAGGAGAATAGACTAGAAGACTCCTTAAAGTCCCCTCTGTATCCTCCATATATTTTGTTGGGAAGTTTCACTAAATAGATGGACCCTATAATACCCATAAAAGAAGAAATCATGTACTTTTCTCATCAACTTTCATGCTTTGTAAAGTCATTTTCACCTTTATTATTGAAAAGTGGGGCCTCAGAAATATAGTAAACAAATGTAATACTTTAAATAAAATTATTGTTTCTCGACCCATTGGAAAAAGTTCTTATTTCTGCACTTAACAGTTATAGTATCCCTACATTATTTTTATTAATTGTATTGCCAAATCAGGTGTGAGATTAGATGTTGGATGTTACATGTAATCTGCACAGAAATCAAATTATTTAACCTCTAAGCCCACAATACCCCTCCTGCTGGTTTGCTGTTAAATATTCAGTATTTTCTTGTCATGAATACAAATGGAGGACAAATTAGAATCTACAGACAGCTGACCTGAGCTTCAGATTAGAGACTGGGGGGCTTGTGCTGTTTTAAATGTTTTAATTATCATAGTCCCAGTAGCCAGTTGAAGGACACACATAAATTCATTTTTTAACAAAAGAAAAAGAAAAAGCTTCATCTTCCTTTTTCTTCTTAATGTGAATGTTGGAGTGTGATTACATTTGCACTTCCATTGGAACTATGCTAATTTGCTGCATGAAATTAGGTCTATTAGTAGTAATAATTTTTAAACCACTAAACACTTATAGTAGTATTTTCTGTTGTATGTTTTTGTTGTAGGAAAGATGATATATATTCCCCATTTTAGTTCATAAGCTATAGATGCGTATTTACTTATAAAGCCTAATTTAGACAACAGGTCTGATTTTTCACATTCAATGTGGTGAAAATATATGGGAATAATGAACTAATTTAGATGTGATAGCATGTATTTGCATCAGCAAAATGTAGAGACCCCAAGTAAAATGAGCTAGAAAGATCATTCTGGGAATTAAAAATACTGAATGCTTCATAGTTTGAGATTTATTTTTCTATGTTGCTGCTCAATTGAAAATAGAGAGTTAAAAGGGTATGAAGTAATTAATAAGTAGAATGTTGTATTGGCAAATGAAATAAAATTTTTATGGGCATTTACAAAGGAAGGAGATAAACTTTTATTCTTTAAAAAGATAAATTTAAGATTTTTTTAAAGTAACTTTCATTAATATTCATTTTCAAGAATATTCTGATGCCTACAGTCTTGAATTTGCATTTTTTGTTTCTTGTATATGTTTGTGTAACGTTGATTTGATTAGTTATGCCTGACTAGTAAGCAGTGAAACATTTTTATATACTCTTGGGAAATAAATTTGGCAGAAAATCAGCATGAGTAGATTTAATTATCACTCTGAGACCTTTTCCTTTTCTAGCTTAGTGATCCTGAAACTCCATGTGTCTCACTGAAATCTGTGTGGACGCTAAGCTTCGCTTCCCAATTTGTTCTTCCATGCAATGATAAGCCAAGCAATTACTGGTTTATTGATTTTTCATCATGGCAAATTTAAAGTTGATTTTTTCCTGAAAAGGCAGGGGTGATTAAGTGTTTCCCCTCGGTTTAGTACAAGAGAGCTATGTGGCAGAATCTAATATCCTGAGGTCAACCTCTGCAGGCAGATAATACGGTGTCTTGGCCACGTGTTAAAGAGAGAAATCAGGGCTACAAATGTGATAGGATATATGTGGAGACAGTTTAATTTGCTCCATTTATATGAACAAGTCATGTGGCACATGCTTGGAAAACATCATTTTGAATGGGCTTAGAAGTGAGGCCCACGTGGGCAGAATGAGTGAGTACAAACAAGAAAGATGTTATTAGTTATTAAGGGAATTCCACTATCATTTTTAAATGAAAATAAGTAAACTATTGGTATCTAAGATGTTCAAAACATAGATGGAAATCCACACATGCCATTATGAAGATTTTCTGCTCTGTAAAATGTAAAAATAAATCACCTGTCCTGTAAGCAAATTATGATTAAGCTGTGCATACTAGTATAAAATATATATACATTCTAATCTCTTCAGGCATTTCTTCAGCAGTGGTATATTTTTGTGCTTTTCAGAGGTAGAAATTTTTTAATCAAATACCAATTCTTGACTAAAATAAATTATAAAATGCTTTGATCAGTATTTGGAAATCATATTATTTCATAGAAGTTACTAATTACTAGTTGTAAATAGGAGTAGAGAAAAATGGACATTATTGTGGGAAGCTTTAAATCTAAGAACAGTAAGAAGGCTCATCAATAATTTGATTGAATATTTACCATAATTCTTATATAAAATAAAAGTGTTCTCATTTTAGCTTTTCTACTTATAGCAAGCAAATATATTTGCTAGAACTTAAAAGAAGATGCAATTTTCTGTGATCATTTTTCTTAATCTGTTATTTGAAAGCTAAATATTTTACTGAAATGTTGAGTAAATTTAACCCAGTCCTAAATCTGCAGAGCCTGTTTTCAGCTGGTTTTATTATTTTTCAGTATGATTTACTCATTACTATTAGCAATCCACATAATTAAACCTTTATCAGTATGATTCAGAAATATTCTAATTGTCTTCCCCTGGTAACCTAAGAATGAAGATTGTAGGCTGCTTCATGTATCTGGTTTACTAAAAAGTCTACCTCGTTGTATCATCAGTCATTACATTACGTTAATTGTAGATTGTACTTTTGGTGAAGAACTGAAATAATGCCACATTTTTAATATTCAAATGTTTTTATTTCTTCAAAAAGATAAACATTTAAATCCCTTTGAAACTGGTGCTAAAAGCAAATGTTTTATTATGTACATTAAGCCAAGCTTAGTTCTGATTCTAATACATCTTTTTATATCTTGCACAAAGGATATAATATAAATATATTAAGATCATTAATAGCATCTGTTCTCTTTCTAAGCACCAAAGCCATGTACAGCCCCAGAGTTCTGCCTCTGATCAAGTACTGGCCTATGAATTAAAACCCATGTGGTTAGAATTAGATTGCACGTTCCATTCAGGAACCCCTTTTCTACTTCATCAGTGGATGAGCTCTGAAGTGTTGCGGTTTTTATTTTTTTCTCACATCTAACAGTAACTATCTGGCTACTTTTTGAAATTGGTGAATCTGCCACCTCAGAGTTATATTTTGAAAGATATGTGAATTATTTTTAGTCACGTGGCAGATTTACATGAGCTTATTTTCCAGTATAGGTTGACTCCTAAATTACACGAATATGATTTTCACTGACCTGAAGCTGTGATTTAAAGACATTTTCCCCTAAACCAATAAAAATTGCAGGAAAAAAAAAAAAACTTCTACCTTTAATTAAAAAGTTTTCTACCTGGGTTGATGTGACATTCACATGTATGTGAAACATCCATACAGTACTTAAAAGAATTTAGGACAGGATTTGAAAGGCTGTTTGTGAGCATCAGAAACAAAATTAATGTTTGGTTCAGCAAGTGTGCTTATTTGTTCAGCAGCCACAGTAATTCTCATTTCTCCAGGTATTAAACAGTACTGTACCACACATCTTCATCCCTTCCCCAGGACCATTCCAGATATTTGCAGACTAAGAAAATGGAAATATACTACTCTTTCTTTAAATGTCCTTCTCTCTACCAGCCTTTAACTGAATGTTAGTTTATATAATGACAAAGAGATAATTAACCCTTTACCTGACTTCTAGTGTTGGCTGAGCAACAGTGACCTCTTACAGTTAATGGTTGTTAAAAGGAAGAGGCCAGTATGGAAACTGCATCACTGCCTTGCTATTTCATTCATATCCTTTTGTTAGCAAAACCCCAAATCTCTTCCAAACACCATGTTAAATGTGAGGGCTCTGAAGATAAATAAGGCAAGGATCTTGCTCTAAAAAAGTTTGCAACCTATTGGGGAGATATGTCGTGAAATGTATAAAACAAAATAAATAAGTATAAAACCAAGTAGAAATAAGCTCCAGTAAAGAAATACAGGTAGACTGCCTGTGAGAAGGGAGAGATTACTTGCAACAGAGAGAATTGGGGAATGCCATGAAGAAATTGCTTACATTTTTCAAATCTGTCAGTATGAACAAGCTGGAGTAAACATGTAGGTGGTGGGGGAGGTGAGGGAATGGCTTTTGAGTGCTTTTACCAGTGCCTGTACCTAAGCATAGCTTACCTAATTTTAGCCCTACAATAGCCCTGTGAATTATGTGTTCTCATTTCGTAAGCAGGGAAACTCAACAATTTAAGTGACTTGCTCAAGGTCATACACCTAGTAAGCAGTAGAGCTGGAACTTGGAAATTCACGTTTTAACTTTCTACTCTAACTTTACACTTCATCCTTGGAACGATGTTAACAGCCAGGTAGCCTACACAGCAACTGGACCTTGATCTTGAATTTCACAGCAACGTGCTCTGAACTGTCCCAGTGCTTCCCAGACCTGGTATGCATCAGAATCATCTGAGGGTGGTTTTTAAGGTATTTAGATTCCAAACACCTTATGTCTTTTTGGAATTTTGAAGGCATCAACCAAAAGACCTGTATATATTCTTCAGGTTTCTGAGGTGATTCTGACTTTTTAGCCAGCACTGCTACACAAACATCTCTATATAGTTGAACTAGCCCGGTTACAACCATAATTTACCACATAGTGACAAGAATGAATATATAGTCATATATGCGTATTTAATCATATTTCTTTTGGTAACCAGTCATAATTATTTAAATATTTAATGGCACAATGTAGAAAGTATCAAAATTTCCAAATAAAACTTGCAGAATGGCTGTAAAGAAAACCCTACAGACAATAGTGGAGCACCCTTTTAAGAACACCTGCTTCACAGATACTCTTTTTTTTTTAAATTTTTATTTATTTTTTTTATTTCTTTTAAGTGTTTCAGAACACAGATGCCCTTTTTTAAAAATTTTTTTAAATTTCTATTCAGTGTACCAGAATTTATTGTTTATGCACCACACCCAGTGCTCTATGCAATGCGTGCCCTCCATAATACTTACCACCAGGCTCACCCAACTTCCCACCCCTTGCCCCTTCAAAACCCTCCGATTGTTTTTCAGAGTCCATAGTCAGTCCATAGTCTCTCATGGTTCATCTCCCCCTCCAACTTCCCTTCTCCTCTCCATCTCCCCTTGTCCTCCGTGTTACTTGTTATGCTCCACAAATAAGTGAAACCATATGATAATTGACTGTCTCTGCTCGACTTATTTCACTCAGCATAATCTCTTCCAGTCCCATCCATGTTGCTGCAAAAGTTGGGTATTCATCCTTTCTGATAGAGGCATAATACTCCATAGTGTATATGGACCATATCTTCCTTATCCATTTGTCCGTTGAAGGGCATCTTGATTCTTTCCACAGTTTGGGGACCGTGGCCATTGCTATGAATATTGGGGTACAGGTGGCCCTTCTTTTCACTACATCTGTATCTTTGGGATAGATACCCAGTAGTGCAATTGCAGGGTCATAGGGCAGCTCTATTTTTAATTTCTGAAGGACTCTCCACACTATTCTCCAAAGTGGCTGCACCAATTTGCATTCCCACCAACAGTGTAAGAGGGTTCCCCTTTCTCCACATCCTCTCCAACACATGTTGTTTCCTGTCTCAGAACACAGATACTCATAATAGCAGAGACATTACTGAGAGCAGAAACCTATAAACACCAACAACCCTGAGTTGAAAGATTCAGAAAAATTGTATTTTGAACATGAAAAAGTTTTAGGAATACCATAGACAATCTGTTTCTCTATCTCAGTCTTTTTATATATATGCAAGAGTGATATGTAACTTTTTAAACTCTATTTCCAATCTAAAAAAGCTCTTTCAGTAATTATTAAAAAAAAAATCCTAAGTGGTAAGAAAGCACTGTGCCGTGGTGTGACAGCTTTTTCTTTCTTACTGATAGGTGAAAGAATTGTGTTTTACAATCAATGGCACCTTAAGTTTGTTGAAATATGGGCGCCTGGGTGGGTCAGTGGATTAAAGCCTGTGCCTTCGGCTCAGGTCATGATCTCAGGGTGCTGGGATCGAGGCCCGCATTGGGCTCTCTGCTCAGCAGGGAGCCTGCTTCCTCCTCTCTCTCTCTCTCTCTGCCTGCCTCTCTGCCAACTTGTGATTTCTGTCTGTCAAATAAATAAAAAAAAACTTTTAAAAAAAAGTTTATAATATTAGTACCTCTGTTATATTATTTTTGTTGTCCTGTTTTGTCATTTAATTTCTCTGTTGTGACCTGCCATGTTCAGCTCAGACAAACAATTCTTTGTGATGATGACTGGCCAGAATATGTTTCTCAACCCATGCTGAGAATATTCGAAATTTTATACATTCAAGAGGAGGTACTTAGATATTAGCATATATCAAGATGTTATTAGCAACTTTAGAAACACTGCGAAGTGTCTATTATAAAAATAAAATTCCCTGATAGGTTTTTGTTTGGTTGGTTTGATTTTATTTAAGAGAAAGGGAAAGAGCGTGCATGCACGAGAGAGAAAGAGAGGAAACACAAACAGGCAGAGTGTCAGAGGGGAGGGAAAAGCAGGCTCCCCGCTGAGCAGAGAGCCTGATTTGGGGCTCAATCCCAGGACCCTGCGATCATGACCTGAGCCCAAGGCAGATGCTTAACCAACTGAACCACTCAGGCACTCCTCCCTGATAGTTTTTAAAATAAAATTTTCCTTTGACAGGTGAAAGAGGCCATTCCCACATTAACTTCTACAGTTAAATGAGTAGCTTATTTCTAACTAAGTTAAGCCAGGAGATGAGTCTCTTTGTTTAACACTTCTTAAAGTAAAAGTTAACATCCTGCCTTTATCTAATTGCTATCAAAGACATTAGCTTATTTGGCTGTAGCGTGATTCAATTGCATGAGGTCATGCAGCCTAGCTGTAATAACTTAAAGTGCTGTACTCGGTGATAAGAAAATATATTAAAATGCTCTCAGGTTCATTAGTTATTGCCTAAGGTCATGCTTTATAGTCAGTCCATTTACCAAAGTTTGTTGTAATAGCACTGACCTGAACTCACATTTTTAAGTCTTTTGATAGAAGAAACATATTAAGCTAATATAATGAGAAATTGTTTATATTCTAATCCACTTAAAGTTATTTATTTTCATTTTTCCCACTTGGTAGAAGAGTTGGAAATATGTTTAATGATATCCTGTCACTAAAAAATACATAAAAGATTTTTTCTTCAGCCTTAATTTTGAAGATAAATTTTAAAACCTTTAACAAAAAAATTCTGCTGTATAAATGGGAAGGCTTTGATTTCATTTCATTTTTACTTTGATTTCAAATCCTTCTCTATACTTTCATAAATAACCAAATGAGAGCGGGTCCCTCCAAGTCCACCCTTTGTATCCCTTATGAGCATGTGTTGCTTCATTAGGCTGGCTCAACCACCTGGTGTGGAATCTTCGGTCTCAAGAGACTCTGCCAACATCTGGCATTAGCTATGATCTTTATATGTATGCTTAGTGCCTCTATTGACATTTTATAAAGAAAAAGAATGTGGTATATAATTAAGAAATTATATATAGGACAATATATAAAATAAAGCTACAGTGGATCTGATATGTCATATTTTACATTACAGTAGATAGAAGAAACAAACTAGTAAACAGAAGATTAATAAGTATATCAAATTATTTTAGAGCTTAGTGTGATATATATAAAAGATACATTTATTTTATATGGAATATTATTGATTGAGATATTCATCTAGGGCCAAAATCCAGTCATCCTTAAAAAGAAGTTATATATTTCAATCTGCTATTAAACCTTAGTTGTATCTTTTTAGTATCATTTTTAATAGATTAAAAATATAGGATGATTTGATAGTAAAACAGGAAAAGGGATTGCTATTTTATTAACTTCCTGAAAGATTATGTAGTTGAATTTCTGAACTGGGGAATATTGAGATCATGTATGGAAGTGAATGTTTTCTTATCACAGGACAACCAAAGAACATCATCCATATGTCCTGAAAAAAAGGTAAAAGAGGGTATCGGATAACTATAACTGAACTGGTTACAAAAATATTATGGCTGGGGGTTTTTTTGTTTTTTTTTTAATTTTTTATTTTTTATAAACATATATTTTTATCCCCAGGGGTACAGGTCCGTGAATCGCCAGGTCCACACACCCCACAGCACTCACCAAAGCACACACCCCCCCTATGGCTGGTTTTTAAATGAAAATCTATTTCCTTGTTACCTTAAAGAATTTTTAAATAAATATAACAAAACAAAGTGATTATTTTTAGTGTAATTCTTTAAATTATCCTGTGTCCTTAAAGTGAAGCAAACAGACACCATGGGCAGAAAATAAAAGCAATGCTTTGTTTTTATAGATGGAGTCATTCCATGTAGTAGTATGTAATATTTTTATTAGAAGCGAATTATGAATGAATTATCAAATAAAGTATAGCTGTCATTTGTATCTATTTAATTTAGATAAGGTGAACATTAGACTCCATAGCATGTAGGTTTACTTACTGTATGGGACAATGTTAAGGTCATATGTAAGAGATCTGTGGGTGAGCAGAGAGAAATTTCTGCCTGGAGCCCAGAAGATGGAGACTCACTCTGATCTTAATCTGCTGACCTGCTGAGTGATCTTGATCAGTGTTCATATTATACATGTGCAGCTAAGATTATGAAGACTGTGCAGCTATTAAATGCATTACTTTTATAATTTAATGGGACAAAGATTAACAGCAGCATTGAGCACTAATTTAATATAACAGATTCACTAAGTGTAATTTTAGCAGTTGAAGACAAACCTAATAATTGAGGTGGGAAGTGAAGACATCATTTACTATTCTGATACTCAAGTGAGGTCAGTACGTTAAATTGTATAAAACTTTTGCTTTTCAAATATTATCTTTTTCTCCCTTATTTTGAGGTCAACTGAAACTGGTCATTTTATCATGGTTTTCCTGTTTAATGTGATTTATATAATAGATACCTCATTTCCTGTTGTCGAGTAGGAAATAGACCAGAAGAAAGAACTCTAGAGGAAGTAAAATAATAGCAATCACAGTACTTTCACTGAAAATGTCTCTGCTTCATGGAAGACTTTTTTAAAAATTTGACAGATAGAAAAAAATTGGTAAATATTCTTAATGTAGATCCTTACATTAAGTGGATATCTAGTGTATAAGATGTCTAGTACCTTATTTGTGGAAAGATGTAAAACTTAAACTGGCTTTCATAGTCAGATAATTGAGCCGAATTCTAAATTATTCAGGATTATGGGAATACCAGGATTTTGGCTCTTGGGTTTGTTTCTCCTGAGTAAGTGTAAGCTCTTTAGGCCCCAAATGATCTTGTTAAAATTATATTGTTTTTAACTAACTGGCAGTTCCTAAAAGTGGACCTAAATTTTTAGATAGATTTGATTTACCATTTAAAGTGTATAGCAGGGGCGCCTGGGTGGCTCAGTGGATTAAGCCGCTGCCTTCGGCTCAGGTCATGATCTCAGTGTCCTGGGATCGAGCCCCGCATCGGGCTCTTTGCTCAGCGGGAGCCTGCTCTCTCTCTCTCTGCCTGACTCTCCGCCTACTTGTGATTTCTCTCTCTGTCAAATAAATAAATAAAATCTTAAAAATAAATAAATAAATAAAATAAAGTGTATAGCAACATAATATTACTGGACAAATACCATTGCCTTCAGTAATCAAATTATGTGCTGAAATAGTGAAAATGAAGGTGCATCCATGTAATATTCATGTATGATCACCAGCACGTATCAATAGTCAAAACCATCAGTACTTTCAGTACTTTTGACACTGGTAGTAAGGGTTTACCTTCTATTTTGATAGATTGAAGAGAATTTTTCTTATCTCAATAGCGTTTGTTTATAAAGTTTTTTTTTAACTTCTGACATGTATTATTTGATGTAAGCCTTTCCTAACAGTGTTAAATAATAAGACAGTGGCTAAAGTCATAATGTATTTTCAATCAAATAGTACTCTCATTCTGATCGGATAGTTTCGAACAAATCTGCCAAAGCTACTCATAGGCTATTTTCACTACAGAACACTCTCTAGATAGCTGCAGATGGTGTGGAAAATTGATCTAAATGTGCTCTGCTCCAGGACACACCCAGAAGTAGGCAGGAGGTGGGGAGGTTCTCTTGTTATTTTCCCTTTCTTTTTTTCCTATAAATAAATTGCCAGTAAGTTCTGGTTAAATGACTTCTGTTCTCTGATACTTTTCAAGTTAACATTTCATTTCTAAGTGCCATTTTGTTCTTCTCTGTTCCATTAGAAATAAGTGAAGTCATAAAATGATAGAGCTGTGAGGAATCTTAAAGATCATATCCAGTTCAGCTGTCTCATTGCTGTCTTACTTTATAACTAAGAATTCATTTTCCCTCAACTCCTCCACTCCCCACCTCAAATAGCACGCCTACTCCCCGCTCACCAGATATGCGCTGTGGTAAAGAGGAAAAAGCAAAACCAAGCCAAGGGGAGCAAAGTGACTGTGGTTCAGAGAAAGATCTAAATGTCATCTTGCTTGAAAAAGCAGTCATTTCTCTCAGGAAAACTTGCTGTGGGGGGACAGTCCTTACTGCAGCAAGAGGTAGAAAGAGGCAGTCTAGTATCTTCTGTTAACTAGTTCTACTCAGTGGTTCCTGACCTGACTTTCAGGATGGCCTATACCTTCATTTTTCCTCAACAGAGTCAGGGAATTCTAGGAAGCAGATTGAAGTAGAATAAGACTTGTTAAATCCCTTATAACAAATGCTACAAGAAGCCCTAATCATCCCCTACTGAGCTGAAGCAGTAGGTCGCTGTTCACAACTAAGCAATTGCTGAGTGAGTAACTTGCCTTGGAGGCGTCAGTAACTTATTCTCTCAACTTGGGAGTAGAGGCTTTTGAAGCAATTTTAGTCAGGTCCCATATTCATGTTGTGAGGTTTGGACTTTTAATTTGTTTTCTGTTGAGGGATAAACATGGCAAGAAGAGTCTAAGCAGAGAATAAGAAATATTTTTTGTCCTATACCTTCCTTTTGGAGTTGCTTCAATAACAACTTGCTCCTGCTCCACAGAGAGCCAAACTAGAGAAAACAGATTTTTGGTTACATTCAAAGAAGTTACATTAGGAAAGATGTGAGGCTAGAATGAAAATTATATTTGAATTTGTTTTAAGAAAAGGGGGGGTTGGTTAAAGGTTTAGTAGTGAGTTCTTGACATTTCTTATTATTTCAGTATTATAATATTCTATCTTTTATCTTGAATGCAGTGAAATATTGTGTATTCTCAGGGCTTACTTAGCAAGCAGAGGAGCAAGGTGGCCCAATCAGAGCAAAGAAACCTATAATGTATTAATAATAATCACTTAATCCTATTTGCACTTTCTCACTACATTGTGGGGTTTTTTTTTAAGATTTATTTATTAATTTTAGAGAGAGAGCACAGAGAGGGGGGGAAGGGGCAGTCGGAAAGGGAGAGAAAAAAATCCTCAGGCAGACTCCCTGCTGAGCATGAAGCCAGACTGGGAGCTCAGTCCCAGGACCCTAAGATCATGACCTGAGCCCAAATCAAAAATCGGGTGCTCAATCTACTGAGACACCCAAGCGCCTTCTCTCTCATTTAATTTTATGCTCACAAGAATCTGCTTTGGTAGATAACATTTTACAAGTAAAGAAATTGAGCCTTAGAAAAATTGGAAAAAATTTTTGTAATCATGCTGTTAATAGGACCAGAGCCAGAATTCAAACTCAGTTCTTATATCCCAATTTTTTATTTGTTTTTATATGTTGTCTCAGTACCCATTTAAAAAAAAAGAATAAACTTTTTTCTAAACAACAGTTCACAAAGTAGAATATTTTTGTTGTCACGGAGCCCACTAGTCATTAAATCCACAGTTAGCGGTGAATACTTATTAAGTACGTTATACCTTATAAGATACGAACAAGTACTTCTGAAATGTTCCCCCTCTTCTCTTTTTGAAATTTGATTTTGTAGATACTTCTAAAGGTATATACATAATCTTAATTAATCACATTATATGTACTTTCTTTTCATAAAGCAGTACCTCCACTGTGAATTATTCATGCAACGTTTGGTCCCTGATTATGCACACACTGCCCTCAGTCACTCAGGAAGCTCAGGTAATGGAAATTTGTTTTAATGACAGCTTAAATCGGGGGTCAGTATACTACAGCCAACCTGCCAAATCCAGCCCACCACCTGATTTTGTAAATAAAGTACTATTGGAACAAAAGCCACACTCAGCATTTGCATATTGTCTGTGGCTGCTTTTGTGCTATAACAGCAGAAACTATTAGTTACGACAGAGACGGAATGGCCTGCAAAGCCCAACATATTTACTGTCTCGCCCTTTATGGGAAAAGTTTGCTGACCCTTGGCCTAAACCAATATCATAGTATTTCTAATATCAAAATATATTTTTGATATTTATCAAAATAATTGTGGAAATTATGAATATAATATAAATATTATAAATAATATAAATATATAATATATAATTTATAAATACTATAAAATACCCATATATATAGCATATACATGTATCTTCACACACATATGTGTATTGACAAAGTATACATAAAAGAAAAATTATCTGGAAATTATCTGTTCTTATGTGGTATCTGTACCCCTATACTCCTTCACCTAACTACTTTGCCCCGGTTATTAAATACTAGTATTACATTCCTAATAATACATATTGAGACTTAAATTTTATTTTATGAGTACTTATTCTTCCTATGAATAAGAACTTTGATTTTATGTATCTATCACATTTTTGTATACTTGAGGGGGTCCAGGTTTCTTTTTTTTTTTTTTTAAGATTTGATTTATTTGAGAGAGAGAGAGAGCAAGAGAGAGCACAAGCAGGGAGGAGAGGAGAGTTCGGGTTTCTCTTTGAATAGAATGGTTCTCAGACTGTGGTGTGCCTCAGAATTACCTGGAATTTGGCAGTACCACTCTCAGTGTGTTTGATTCAGTAGGTCTGGGACGGGAACTGATAATTGCATTTCTAACAAATATCCAGCTGATGATGAAGCTGGTCTGGGAACCACATTCTGAGAACCACTAGAACAAACCTTGAAGACGGTTAAAAAAAACCAAGGGTAGCAGGGACCCATGAATGCATTCACTGAGACAGCCTGAATCTTCTGAAAACTTAACCATACTTTCTAAGAGAGGGTCTGTGGCATTAAAAGGACTTGATAAGTAGGGATAAAAAAGCAAAATACAAAATAGTATATACTGTAGAAATGTGTAATGGTATAGTAAACAAATGTAAGGTAACATTCAGGAAAAAATTGTTAAGAATGGAAGAACTACTCTATATTATTTTTTAATTGAAAGACCTACATTCACATGCTGGCCTTTGTACTTACTGTTTGTGTGAACTTTGCTCCTTGACTGTATCACTTAATCACACTGAACTTGGATCTTTTTTTAAAAATAATTACTTATTTATTTTTTGAGAGAGAGAGAGAGAACATGAGCAGGAGGGGCAGAGGGAGAAAGAAACTCAAGCAGACCATGCTAAGTATGGACCCACTGCGGGGCTCAGTATCACAACCCTGAGATCGGGACCTAAGCTGAAACCAAGAGTCAGACACTAACTGACTGCACCACCCAGGTGCCCATGAACTTGAGTTCTTTGTGTACAAATGAAGAAAACAATGCCTATCTCACAGGAATTTTCTAAGGACTAACTATATGAAAGCATCTTGTAAAGTTTATGCAAGTGTTATCTGGGGGGTATGTGGTTTAAAATCTTGATTGGGGAAAGAAGTAAAGAGCCTATCCAATAGGAAATGATCCCATCATTAGAATAAAGGAGACCTTTAAAGTTTGTTAGAGGAAGACAATGATGAACACTGACTTTACTGAGTTATTCATTCATTAGATTCGTTCGTTATGTATTTCATTTAAATTCTGAGGTTCAGCATTCAAATTTCCATCAATTTGGACTGTTTGGACTTCGGAGATTTTCATTTGTCAAAACTGTTAGCTCATGGGTATTACTAATACAAATATTGATGTGTAGCTTTGGCCTGTTAGCTATCAATGGAAATCAGAAAATCAATGAACTTAATAGCTGCTCATTAGGTAGTTGATGCATTTGCAGGACTATGTTGAGTACTGTCAGTGAGTAATCAATTCAGTCAAAATCTATTATCAGATCACTGCCAGAAGTTTTTTATAATATACTGTTTTATTTATGACTTTATATAGCTACCACAGCACTTTTTTACGAAGCAGTCTTTAGTCTTATGGGACTCATACTGCTTATCATTTGTGGTCTCTTCACCCAGTTGGAAGCACCTACCAGCTAGGAGTTACTGTTCCTAGAGTAGCCCTCTCTTGGTGTAAGTAGGGCTGTAGCTCTCAGATGAGCTTCTGCCCTAGCATTAATTCCATCTAGTCCATTCACTCAGCCAGTTTATACTTCAGGAATTTCTCCTGCGTGCTAAATACAATGGGAGTACATATATCTGGGCTTTTTTGTAGCATATCAGCTATTAGGGGGAGGAATACACTAAACTATAATATAAGGAGAATAAAATAAATGCCATGCTGGGGGGGTTCCAGAAACAGTAAACTCGAATCACTTGGATTTGGGAAGACTTCATAGGGAGCGGCATTTGATCTGATCTACTTTTGCAGAAGTAAAATTCACTCTGTGAAGACTAGAGTATTAGACAGCCTGAGGGAAGAACTTGAAAAGAAGTGTTACATGCTTTAGAAGTTAAGAGAAGAGTTCCCAATCAGACTTACAGGTCTAGGGAAGATTTCTGGAGAAGGTAAATTGTAAGGGATTGAAGGTTAGGGAATAAGTAAGAGTGATCCAGATAAAAAGAGGAAAGGATAGAAATGTACTAGAGAGAGGACATGGCATTTGTGAAACCTAGAGATAAGGTGACATAGTTCCTCAAATAACTGAGAACTGAATGAAATTTAGTATGGCTGATATCAAGTGATTCATGTAGGGAATTGATAGTCTCCAAGTAGAGGCCTTACCATGCAGATTTATAAACCCATCCGTGAGGCCCCTGGGTAGCTCAGTAGGTTAAGCATCCGACTCTTGATTTTGGCTCAGGTCATGATCTCAGGGTGGTGAGATCAAGCCCTGTATGGAGCCCGCATGGAGTCTCCTTGAGATTTGCTCTCTCCCTCTGCCCTCCTCCATTCACACTCGCTCACACTCTTTCTCTCAAATAAAAAAAACTTTTTTAAACATTTTATTTATTTGAGAGAGAGAGAGAGATAGTGAGAGAGACCATGAGTAGGAGGGAAAGGGAGAAGGAGGTTCCCTGACATGGGGCTCCATCCCGGGGTCCTGGGATCATGACCTGACCCATAGGCTTAACTGACTGAGCCACCCAGGCGTCCCAATAAATAAATAAAATCTTACCAAAAAAAAAAAAAAAAAAAGGAAACAAGCATGTCCTGTGATCCCCCATCTAAAGTAACCTCCCTTAAACCCACAGTCATCATCCTCTTTCTCTTTTTCCCTTCATAGCCAGATTCCTTCTATAGTCATAGTTTCTACTACTTTACCTCTCATTCACTCTAAAAGATATACCAGCTTTACTGAAATATAATTCAGGTACCATGCAATTAATTCATTTAAAGGATATAATTCAGTAGCTATATTATATTGAAAGGGTTGCTTAACCATTACCCAATTTTAAACCATTTTCAGCTTGTCAAAAAGAAACCCTGTACCCATTAGCAGTCACTCCTTTCTACCTGTGTAATTTGCCTATGCTGGACATTATGTATAAATGAAGTCAGTATATGGTGTTTTGTGACTGGCTTCTTCCACTTAGCATAATATTTTCAAGATTCAGCTATGTTGTAGCATGTATCAGTTCTTCATCCCTTTTGTGGCTGAATAATATCCCATTGAATGAATTTACTACACTGTTCATTTAATGGACATTTGAAGTTGTGTCTCCTTTTGCTTATTATGAATAAGGCTACTGTGAGCATTCATCTCTAAGTTTATGTGCAGTTGGATATATTTTCACTTCTCCTGAGTATATACCTTAGAGTAGAATTTCTAGATTATGTGGTAACTCAATGTTTACCTCAATGTGAACTGCCAGACTCTTTTCTGTTTTAAATAGATCTACAGAGTATAATGCTAAGTGAAATAAGCCAGTCAGAGAAAAACAAATACCATATGATTTCACTCATATGTGGAATTTAAGAAACAAAACAAACAAACAAAGTAGGGGAAAAGACAGAAACAAAACAAAATTAAAAAAAAAAAAAACTTAACTATAGAGAACAAACAGATGGTTACCAGAGGCGTGGTGGGGGGGTAGAATGGGTGAAAGAGGTAAAAGGGATTAAAGTACACTTATCTTGATGGGCGCTGAGTAATATATGGGAATCCTGAATCACTGTATTTTACACCTGAAACTGATACAACTCTTTATCAACTATACAGGAATTTTTGTTTTTTAAATGTTTTTTTTTTAAAGTGGCTGCACCATTTTATATTACCACCAGCAGTGTCTGAGGGTTCCAGTTTCTCCACATCCTCACCAACATGTGTTATTGTCTGTCTTTTTTATTATAGCAGTCCTAGTGGATATAAAGAGATAGCTCAGATTTTTAATTTTCATTTCCCTAATGGCTAATGATAGTGAACATCTTGTTTATGGACTTATGAGCATTTGTATATATTCTTTGAAAACAATGTTTGTCTATTCAGGTCCTTTGCCCACTTTTTAATTGTGTTATTTGTCTTATTCTTACTTAGTGTAAGGGGTTTTTTTTAATCTTCTGGATATTGGCCTTTTATAGGTATATGACTTGCACATATTTTCTCCTATTTTGTTAATTGTCTCTTCACTTTCTTGATGGCGTTCTTGGAAGCACTGAAGTTTTTCTTTTTGATGAAGCACAGTTGATCTCCTTTATCTTATGTCACTTGTGTTTTTGGTGTCACATCTGAGAAGACTTTGCCTATCCCAGGGTCTCAAGGGCTTATATTTTACTCTAAGACCTTTACAGTTTTAGCTCTTACATGTAGCTTTGGGATCCATTTTGAGTTCATTTTTGTGTGGGTGTGAGGAAAGAGTTCAACTTCATTCTTTTGTGTGTGTTTATCCCATTATCCCAGTACTATTTGTTGAGCTCATGCACTTTTTAAAAAATTTTTATTATTAACATATAATGTATTATTTACCCCAGGGGTACAGGTCTGTGAATCATCAGGCTTACACATTTCACAGCACTTACCATAGCACATACCTTCCCTGATGTATATAACCCAACCACCCTCTCCCTACACCGCCCCCAGAGTTCATTCACTTTTAAACTATTTTTATTAAGTATGAAATACATTTAGGGACGCCTGGGTGGCTCAGTTAGTCAAGCGTTTGCCTTTGACTCAGGTCATGATCCCAGGGTTCTGGGATCAAGTCCCAAATCGGCCTCCTTATCAGCAGGAATCTGCTTCTCCTGCCTTCCGCTCCCCCTGCTTGTGCTCTGTCCCTCTCTCTCTCTCCCTGATAAATAAAAAAATCTTTTAAAAAAATATGAAAAAAATTCAAAGGCATATTTATATTATATATGAAAGGTATAAAACAGTAGTAACACAGACACCTGCAGACATCTCCCAACCAGAAATACAGTGGAGCCCCTTGCAATGCTCTCCAATCTGACCTATCCTGAATTTTGTGCCTGTTATTCTCTTGCTGTTCTGTGTGTTTCACTACCTTTGTGTGTATTCCCAATAATATAACATTCAGTTTTAGATGCTTTTAGCTTTTTATAAGTGAAAAAATAGTGTGTGATTTTTTTTATGACTTGCTTTCTTTTTCTATTCAATATTATTATACACATCCTTGTGCTTATAGTTGTAATTTATTCATTTTAATTCTTGGAAACTATTCTCTTTTACAAATATACCCAAAGGTACTCATTCTCCTGTTGATAAACATTTGGATTGTTTCAGATTTTTTGCGATCACAAACATTGCTGATAGAAACATTCTTGTTCCTCTGTCCTGGTGCTCATGTGCAAGACCTTTTCTAGGGCATGTGTGTCTCTAGAACTTCTGAGATATAAGGTAGAAACATTTTCAGTTCTACCAGAGAGTGCCCAATTGGTACCAAAGGGGTTGGGGCCAGTCTGTACTCACAAAAGTATCATATGGCATTTCTGATCACTTTACATCCTTGTTAAACTTGGTATTTACAGGCTTCTTTATTTTTGCCAATGTGTGGTCTTATTGCCACAATGGTAATTTTACAGTTACAGTGGTAACTGTAAAATGGTGTCTAATCTTGGTTTGAATGAGCATTTCCAAGATTACTAACGGAATTGAGTTTCTTCTAAAGTATGTGTTGGTCATTGGTATTTCTTCATCTGCAACATGCCTGTTCAGGTTCTTAATGCATTTTTCTATTGGTTTCAGCATTTTCAAATTTTTTGTCAACAATTGTGTTATAGATATCTTCTCTTATTAGGTTTTTATGTATTTGAGTTTATCAGTCCTTCCTTTTATGTTTTTAATTTTTTTTATGTCCTATTCTATAAAAATTCTTCCCTAATTCAGGGTCTTACACATATTCTCCTTCACTGTCTTCTAAAAATTTTGTCTTTCATAGTTAAATCTTTAATACACCAGCATTGATTTTGGTATACAGTGGACTGTAGGGGGGGTCCCAATTTTTCTCATGTGGGTAACTGTTATTCCAGCATCATTTATTGAATATGCTTTGTTTTTCCCTGCTGAACTGTGATGCCAGCACCTTCATCACCCAAGCTTCTCAATGTGTGTAGAGTATTTCTGGCCTCTCTGTCTTGCTGTATGTCCTGCTTGATCAAATTAATTATCCCTACACTAAGAGTGTTATGTATTAATTACTAGCTTTATAATAAGTCATGATATCTGGTAAGACAAGTGAGCCAGTTCATATTTCTCCATATGAATATTTTGGTTATTTTTAATCTTTACTTTTCCATATATATTTGATAATGAATTTTTTGAGATTCACTAAATTGATAAATGAATAGACTGACCATTTGATATGCTGGGATTTTTATTGAAATTATGTTGAATCCATAGATTTGGCAAGAAATGATATCTTTATGATATTGTATCTTCTTATCTTTGAACATGGAATAGCCCTGCATGCTAACTCAGGTCATCTTTAGTGTGTGTTAGTCAACTTTCACAGTTTTGTCCCTAATGGACTTGTATATCGCTCTTTGGATTTATTTTTAGTTGTACATTATATTTTTATGCTATAAAAGTAGTATCTTTTTAAAAATTTTATTTTCTGTTCATGGCTGATGTGCACAAGTGCAGTTAACTCTTAAATACTAGTTTTGTACTTAACTAATAAATTATCTGTAGGTACTTCTGAGTTTTCTCTACAATCATTTTTTTAATTTATTAATAGTCCCTTTTATGTTTCTTCCTTTCTAATTGTTATATCATTTGTTTCCTTGTTTTAATCTTATTGCATTGACTAGGACCACTAGTACATAATAGAAATGATGATAGCTAGAATGTTTATCCTGTTTGTGGACATAAGAATATGTTTTTTAACATTGCACCACTAAGTATGATACTAACCTTAACCTTTTTCAGTTTGGCTTGGTTTTGTAGAGGCAGGGGAGTAGGTTCCCTTTCTCAGGCTAGAGATGTTTCCTTCCTTCCCCTGTTTGTTTCTGATCTCAAATAAATGTTGACTTTTTTTTTAAGATGTTATTTATTTATTTGACAGATAAAGATCACAAGTAGGCAGAGAGGCAAGCAGAGAGAGAGAGAGAGAGGAGGAAGCAGACTCCCTACTGAGCAGAGAGTCTGATGCAGGACTCGATCCCAGGACCCTGAGATCATGACCTGAGCGGAAGGCGGAGGCTTTAACCAACTGAGCCACCCAGTGCCCCTAAATTTTGACTTTTGTCGAAGGCTTTAGGTTTTTAGTTTAGTTTTTCTCCTTTAATAAGACAATTTTATGAATTACATTAACATATCTTCTAATGCTGAACCAAATCTGTGGTCCTAGAATTAATTCAACACAATTATGATATATTATCTTTTTTATTTTACATTTCTGGATTTCATTTGTTTAAATATGAATTATACATATATACGTATGTATATTGTATATATACAACATATGTATGTTGTATATGTATATATACAACATGTATGTGTTTGTGTGTTATATTGTTTTCACTCTTTTACTCTTTTTGCTTCTGTGTTCATGATTTCTATAATGTTTCCCTTTTTGTACCATTCTTAACTAGTTTTGAAAGCAAATTTGTGCTATCCTAATAAAATGAGTTAGGAAAATCAATTTGGGTGACATCAAATTATCTTGTCCTTGAAGGTTTGGTAGAATTTTGCTATAAAACTTTCTGAACCTAGTGTTTATTAAGAAGTTTCTTGCAAGTGGTTTAATTTCCTTATGAGTTAGAGGACTACTACTAGGACTATTTACTTTTGGTCTTTGCTGATTCCTTACCTCATGTGATCTCAACAATACATTTAATTTGATTTTTTAAAATATTCTGTCCAGTATTATTTGTTATTGTGTTCAGCACAAGTATCATTTAGAGAACCTTTATCCTCCATTATCTAGGAAGTAGAAGTTTTTATTTAAACATCGTCTTTCTCTAAGGTGATTTACCACATCACTTCATTAAAACTCCTTTTTTTTTTTTTTCAAAATACCAATACTCTCTAATTTGCCAAATCTAGCAGAATTTTTCTCATCTTCAACCTTCTAGCACATTCAGTACAACTCACCATACTAGTCTTCTTGAAACATGTCCACTTTACTTTATATGGCATTATAATACTTACCTGGTTTCCTTGCCAATCCTGGCTAGCCCTGTCTCTTCTTCGCAATTTGCAAGTATTGGCACTCACTGGAATTCCAGTTCTTTTCTTATAACCTTTGTCCCTAGGTGAATTTGTCATTGTATGGAATTTGTCGTCCCATCCAAGCACTGGAGTAAGTGCTTGTATATGCTTGTGACTTCCAAATTTATATCTAAAGCCCAGACTTTCTCTTCTGAACCCCAAACTTGGAGACATTTTTTTTTAACATACAAGCATATCAAACTTCATTATGTTTAAAACAACTCTCAGTTCCCACCTGATTGGGATAGTAATCAACTTTTGCCTAAAGTCCCGCAGTAGCCTCACAATTAACTCATTTCTCTGCTGTCTCTTGATATACTAGAAAATGACTAGTCACTGCTTTGGAACTGAGTGCTCTGGAAATACCTCCCTGAAGACCTGGTATTTAAATTAAATCTGAATAAGAAGGGACTTGCTATAAAAAGAGAATTCTAGATGAAGGAAACAGCTTCTGTAAATATCCTAAGGTGAAAGTAAGTTTAGAACGCTTAAGAACCACAGGCAGGCCCGTGTGGATAGGATAAGGGTTAGAGATTTCATTGAAGATCTTAGTAGGAGCCAAATTATGTAGGATTTTATAGGATTTTGTAAAGAAGAGTGTGGGCTTTGAATTTTATTCTAAATGTGGTAGGAAGTCAATGAAAAGTGATAGTTTAAATTTAGAGAGTAAGAGAGAAAAATCAAGGTCTGGAGTTGGTAAAGATGTCAAGACAAGACCTACAGATTTGAGGATCATTAGCATGTAAATTGTTTTTATAGCTATGGGTCACCTAGAGAGAAAATAAAGATAGAAAAGAGGAAGTGAGAGGTGCCTGAGTGGCTCAGTCAGTTAAGTGTCTGCCTTTGGCTCAGGTCATGATCCTAGGGTGCTGGGATCAAACCCTGCACAGGGCTCTCTGCTCAGTGGAGAGCCTGCTTCCCCCTCTCCCTCTGCCTGCCTCTTTGCCTACTTGTGCTCTCTCTCCTTCTGTCAAATAAATAAATAAGATCCTTAAAATTAAAAGAAAAGAAAACAAGGAAGTGGTCCAATCTAAACATTGGGGCACGGTAACATTTAGAGGATCTATTATAGGAAAATGAAGAATTGTGCCCAGTAAGGAGAAAGAAAATGAGGAGCATATGGTGTCATGGAAGCCAGATGAAAAATATATCAAGACTAAGGAAGTGGTTACTTAGATTGAATGATGGGTAGGAGTAGAAATGGAAATATAATCCTGCTCCTAGAAGGGTCATCATTAAGTAGTTTCAAGGACAATAAAAAATTAGCTTTTAAGTACCACCTAGAAATTCTTGAGAGCAATAAACAAGTATCTGCCATTTTCCTAAAATTAAAAAGAGAGACTCTTTAAAGAGCTTCCTTACCCAATATAAGAAAACCACATTCTTTAGCTACAGTAGCCTCTCTGTGATCAGTTGACCATTCAACAAATACCTCCTAGATTCCTTGTGAATGCTTAGTGTGATCCAAACACTATTCTTGTTAGACTTTCAAATATGACATTTGATTCCTTAATTCGTTTGGGCGTGACCCATTGCTATTTTATAGCAAAATTTAGGGATAATTGATAACCTTTTGGACCAGATGAGATTTTCTTAGAGCTTACGGCTTTGTAACATGTCTGACTGGTTAGACATAAAGAATGTAGGAACAAGTAAACTTGGCTTGTTAAAGGGACCTTTCTTCAGTTGTCTATTCTGAACAAAGACTTTTAGCAGTGAGTGATAATTGTTTGAAGTAGTACTGGCTTTTGTACAATGTTTACTAAAAAAGATTTTTTAGAATAGCAGGGAGATACTGAAACTTCTAAATCCATTTTCTGACTATGTTGGTCAATTAGCTTTCTGACGTGTTGGACAGTAATTGCTTCCAGGGACTGGTTTTACTGTCTGACTAATCACTGTCTCATTGCTTCTGGATTATTGACCTCCTATGTCCATCTGGCTGCCAGGATCAAGCCCTGAGTCAGCCTGTAAAAACTCTTCTTGAAATGTTTTAAATTAATTGTGGATTCGTAGTGGTTTCCTTCTCAAAGGTTTATTTTCAGTACTAATATTGTTATATAATATCAGTTTTGTGATTATTAAATGAGTTTAAGTAGGCCTGGAAGTGTTTATGCATGTATATATATGTGTGTATATGTAAAGTTTATCTTTTTACCCAGTCTTAGTGTCTATGAGTTCAAATTTTATTCTTTAATTTTTTACTTAAAGTTTACTTATATCCAAATAGTAATAGCCCCTGGTTATTCCAGTTTCAGGTGCTACAAGCTGGCAAATATACCTTCTTAGGGTTATAAACCTTTTAGGTTTATAAATTTCTCCACTTCTGTGGACCCATTGTAGATTTTTCTGCTTAGATTGTGAGATACTATAGAATGATTGCCACTAACACTGCCATCTCCCCTTTCCCAAAGATCAGAGATCTTTAAACATTCATCATATGTTGGTAGTTGTTGTTGTTGTAGTTATTAGGGATTAAGAATTAAAATGTATAAAAAATAGGTTACTCAGAAATTATGTTCCTATAGTTGGAGATTTGTCCTAGAGCCACTGTCCTCCCAAACTGGGCTGTAATTGGAAGCTCTGCATACGAAGCTCAGAACTATTGTAAATGTTCTCTCACTGTCTCCCTTCCCTTTCTTGTCCTTCCCCCTTTGCACACATCTTCAGAACCCCTTGTCTTACCTTACTCCCAAGGTTTAGCTTCCAAACAATCCTGATCTTCCCTTCAGTTCCTCATCTCCTGATTTTTCCTTTCTCCAAATTTATCAGTCCTGCAGGGCACTGTTCTCTTCTATGGAATGATAAACTTCTCTTTAAAGTGTTTCTTCATGCTTGTCCTTTAGCAGATACCATATCTTAATTTGGAAGAGAAGATGGAAATTTAATGGCAGCACTTGTTCAAGATAATATAGTTTAGTTTATTGTGAAGTTAGATCTTGGGAGTGCTGGTTTTCAGTCACTTCACTTGAAAGTAGAGCTGGACTTGCCCATTATTTTGTAATTTGGTAACTTAAAACATAGTGTTTTTCATGAGAAAGTACTATTAGAAGCAAATGAATGGTTAATATTAATATTACCTTGTTTCTATAGCTGATTTCTGTCATAGTCATGGAGGAATGGGCAATAATTTCCCATTTGTTAATTACTTTATTTCTTTGTTTGTACTCTGTTCCTCATCAATCTGAATGGCTCTGTATAGGTCTCAATTTAATGTGGCAAATGTGGGAATTATGGTAAGGTCTGCTTTATTGAAATCATAATGGATTAGAAACAGGTTAAAATGTGGAAACTTTTCTCTATTTTTATTAAGGTTATGATCATTATTGATGTGAGATTTTCAACTTAAATATTTACTGCCCTCTTCTTAAAGTACAGTTTAAAAAACCAAATCATTAGGCTATCTTACCAGCATATTTTAATTGGAAAAAATATATAGCTATGCATATAAATCATAACTCAGACTTACTATCATATAATTATCATAACATTATCAATGAGATTTTTAAGCCTATCCAAAGTTAGCTACAATAAGTTAAACCAAATAGGAATAATATATATTTCTTTGTATGCAGCTTGACCAACTGTATTGGAACATACAGAAACTTACTAGATTTAACTGTAGTAATAAAGATTTATGATTACCTATAGTTAATAATATAGATAATGTAGCATTTAGGGCTTTTCTTAAGTAAAAGCCAAGAATCTTATTTACATTTATTTGAAGGGCAAGACTGTAAGGAGAAGAAGGTATTTTCAAAATGATGGACCAAACAGAAAGATTATAATTACAGACATCAGAGTTCAGATAGGATGTGTAGGTATGTTGCTTCTTAAATGAAAGTTTGCAAAGTAGACATTATTCATCCATTTTATTTGGGTCTAGATGCCCCAGTTCTCTTCCCTGAACCAGTAGAATTTCTCCAAGTAGTTCAGACTCTCTTGCCCTTGGTTTCTTACAAGTCCCTGAAACACTTGCCTCTTCTAATTAGTCTGTCATCCTTTATTCTCCCTTCTGATTTTTCTTTCATCAGTTCCACCTGAATACATTTTCCAGGCCACATTCTTTAACTAAAAAACAAAATAAAAAACTTGACCATCAAGTTTCTTTTTCTTCTTATGTAGCAGCTCCTTTATAAGGTAATTTGAATGTGGCTCAATTTTTTACTTTAAATCAGAAGAAATAAAAATTTAACTTGGCAGTATCTTTTGGTAATAAGTAACATTTTTACAACTTGATCCCAAAACTATTTTTAAATTTGATTTAAGTAATTGGCAATTGTTTTCTTTTTTTTATTTTAAGTTTTGTACCTAATAAACTAATATTTGGAGTGTCTAATTTTATTATAATCATTTGTATTTCAGCTTATTCCTGAAACTGAATTTCATTATATATTACATTTTGCATCCTAATGCTAAAATTCCACATAAAGTGTTAAGAGCAAAGTTTTTTTTTTTTTACTAAGAACCAATTTTATTTAAAATGCAAAAAATGAGGAATAATTAAAGCAGTTTTTTGAAAGAACAAAGTCCTATGATTTACACTCCCTAATTTCAAAATTTACTTTTAAATTATAGTAATGAAGTAATGAATATAGTAATGAAGTAATGAAGACTATGGGTTACTATAAAGATAGGCATATAGATAAATAGAACAGACTAAAGAGACCAGAAATTAACCTTCACATATATGGCCAAATAATTTTCAACAGAACTACCAAGGCAATTCAGTGGGGAAAGGAAAAATCTTTTTAATAAATGCTACTGAAAACCTGGATATCCTTTTGGGGAAAAGAAACAATGACACTTATCTTATACCATACATAAGAATTAGCTTAAAATCAGGGCTCCACATCAGGTTCTCTGTTTGGCAGGGAGGCTGCTTCCCCCTTTCTCTCTGCCTGCCTCTCTGCCTACTTGTGATCTCTCTCTCTCTCTCTGTCAAATAAATAAGTGAATTAGCTTAAAATGTATTATAGATCTAGAAGAAAGTATAGGAGAAAATCTTTGCAGCCTTGAGGTAGACAAATAATTGATAGACACAAAAAGCACAAAATTTTAAAAATAATAAATTGGAATTTTTCTAATTAAAAAGTTTTGCTCTTTAGGATGCCAGGGTGGCTCAGTTGGTTGAGCATCGACTCTTGATTTCAGCTCAGGTTGTGATCTTGGGGTCCTGGGATTGAGCTAAATGTTGGGCTCTGTGCTCACTGTTGGCTCTGCTTGGGATTCTCTCCCCCCACCGCCGACCCTCCTCCTGTTCATGTGCTCTCATGTGCTCTCGCTCTCTTTCTCTCTCTCTTTTTCAAATAAATAAATAAATAAAATCTTTAAAAAATAAAAAGTTTTACTCTTTGGTAGACACCATAAAGAACAAAAAGGCAAGTCACAGAATGGAAGAAAATATTAGCGATATATATTGACAAAAGATGTATATTCAGTATAGATGAAGAATTCTTGTAACTCAATAATAAGAAAACAGACAACCTAGTTAAATAACGAACGAAAGATTTGAAACAATTTTAAAAAGAAATGAATGGTCAGAGCCTGGGTGGCTCAGTCGGTTATAGCATCTACCTTCAGCTCAGATCATGATCTCTAGGTCCTGGGATTGAGCCCCACATTGGGCTTCCTACTCATCGAGGGTCTGCTTCTCTCTCTCTCTCTATCCCCCTCTCCCTCTTTCCCTTCCCCTCCCCAGCTCTTGTTTTCTCTCTCTCTCTCTCTCTCTCTCTCAAATAAATCTTTTAAAAAAAAGAAATGAATGGTCGATAGTGTATTACAGAATGCTCAATATCATTAGTCATCAGAGAAATACAAACTTAACCATATAATCCATCCATTACAGTATTATATATTTACCCAAGAGAAGCGAAAATGTGCAGACTTTATGTAAATGTTATAGTAACTTTAGTCTCAAAAGCCAGAAATTGGAAACAACCCAAATGCCTATCAACAGGTGAATGAATAAACAAATTATGATTATTCATGTGATAGAATTCTACCAGTAATGAAGAGAACAAACAGTATTTCTACCCCACAACACAGAGCTATACTGCAAAAAAAACAAGCTGAGTCAAAAACATCAGACATTAAAGAGTGTACCATTTGTATGAAATTCTAGAAAATGCAGACTTAACCCATACTGGGTTTCTTTAAATGCAGTGATTTTATATGCTACACTTCATTAACATAGCAAAATACTCTGCTTTTAAGAAAAAGAAATTAATGGGGCACCTGGGTGGCTCAGTGGGTTAAGCCTCTGCCTTCGGCTCAGGTCATGGTCTCGGGGTTCTGGGATCAAACCCCACATCAGGCTCTCTGCTCAGCAGGGAGACTGCTTCCCCCCTCTCTCTCTGTCTGCCTCTCTGCCTACTTGTGATCTTTCTCTCTCTGTCAAATAAATAAAGAAAAGAAAAGAAAAAGAAATTAATGTCTTCTGCTGTTCACTACCATTCTCCCTACCTCATCTCTGTTTAAAAGATCAAAATTGAGGGGCACTTGGGTGGCTCAGTCTGTTAAGCATCCAACTCTTGATTTCAGCTCAGGTCATGATCTTGGGGTCATGGAGTTGAATCCTGTGCCAGGCTCCATGCCAGCATAGAGCCTGCTAAAGATTCTTTCCTTCTCCCTCTGCCCGTCTCCCTCTTCTCTCTGTCTCTCTAAAATAGATAAAATCTTTTTTTAAAATATCATAATTATATATAAATTTGAAAAGCATATAAAATAAGCATAAATAATCATAATTCATCATGTAAGGTTATCAGATTCAAAAGCTAAGGAGGCATCTGGTTCAATGAGAACCATATGGAATATGAAGTACAAAGACTTGGTTTCATATTCCAACTCTGCTTCTTTTGATACCTCTTAAATGTTGAGAGTATCAAATGCTGTATTTGAAAAATGGGGATATTATTTATTACCAAAAATTATATCTGTTTCAGAATCAAAAAAGATGTCATTTCAACCAGAAATCTCCAGCACCTGGCAGATAAAGGCACTAAATACATATTGGTTGAATTAACGTCAATTTGTTTCTAAACCCCAGCATTTTTTTCAATGTGTTAAGGAAACTAAGGCACATGGGGCCACGGATTATTTTCTATAAGCTTATGAAGCCTAATACAAAATGTTTATAAGAAGAGGTCTTAGAACTCACAGCTTTGTATTGACAACTTAAATGTCCAAATACAATATGTTAGTTGCCTGTTTTCTTCTAAGATCATAAAGGAACAGATCACAAAACACTTGAGTTGAGGCTGTCTCACTTTTCCTGGCAGAGCAAGTCCCTTGGTAGAAAGAATCCCTGTCCTTGCAGAATTAAGCGCCACTGCTTCTAGTCCATGTATAACTTTCTATTAAAGATGAAATCAAACAAAGAACAAGCCATGAGAAGAGACAGAAGATAATCTTATGTTAATGATTAAAAAAAAAAAAAAACCGTTTTTTGTTTTGTTTTTGTTTTTGGTGGAAGATTTCTGAGTGCACTCTCTACTCCCTACCCCAGTACCCTGGTGTTAGTGGAAGGCAGCAGCTACGCAACTCTGAGAGGTGACTGGGCTGGCACCAACACCAGTGCTTCTGCTATTTTCCCATTAAGTTTTCTTCCCCCAATAAGTTTTATTTCATTAATCTTAATGCCACATATGCATGCTTTCTCTAGCTAGTGGGTGGCCAGAACACAACAACTTGCAAACAAAGGCTAAGGCATTACTGGGTTGATATAAGAGAGTTGCAGAGTTTTTGTTGGTCTTATTTACTTTTTTTTTTTAATCTCCTCTGGACCTAGGAGTGAGTATAACCAGTGCTTTTTGAGGACCATAAGGGGAGTACAACTTCTGACTTTCCCCAGATTAGAGGAAGGACTAGATTGCGTCTGGGTTCAGTTTTTGTGTCTGGAAATCTATCCTTTTACTAGTGTCATCCTCATATCAATTGATGCATCTGCTTTGCAAAATAGAAAACTATGGAGTTCTTAAATGCAATTGTAAACACACTTTTGGATAAACGGTTCTTTTATTTTTTTTTTAAGATTTTATTTATTTATTTGACAGAGAGAAATCACAAGTAGTCGGAGAGGCAGGCAGAGAGAGAGAGGGAAGCAGGATGAGCTGAGCCTGAGAGCCCGATGCGGGACTCGATCCCAGGACCCTGAGATCATGACCTGAGCCGAAGGCAGCGGCTTAACCCACTGAGCCACCCAGGCGTCCTTAAACGGTCCTTTTAATCTTTGAGTACTCTCTTCATTTTCAACTCATTCATTTCCAGGTTGCAACACAGTTTTCTTAAAAATAAGGATTTAAACATTAAACATTAACCCTAGGTAAAGAACTAAGGGGTTTTGGTATGCCATAGTTATTCTTTTTTTTTTTTTAGTAGTTGTTTGACCCTTAAATATGCATATAATAGTCAGCTGCTATTAATAGTCCCAGCTCTCATTTGTTATAAAATTATAACTTTAATACAATGATGCATTACATCTTAATCATGTATTATTACATTTGAACCTGAACTATCATATGAATTTGTGAGATCTTATTTTTATATTAACATTTATATTTTATAAGGTATGTGGTGTGTGTGTATACATATATATATATTTGTTGTAGATACATTTGACTACATTTATATGTCCACAGAGATTTATAGAGAGGCATTAAAAAAACAAACAGGCATAGTCAGTCCTGGGTGTTCGTTATATATAAAGGTTATTTGGATGCAAAGATAGAAAAGATAGAAGAACCTAGTAATTGCCTTTAAGATCAGAGCACAAAGCATTAGTTTGGATTTTACAAGGCCAGCCAGCAACAAAAGAGCAGTAATTTATGAGCTCAGCGTAAAAGAATAGCATAATTGCATTAAAAATTAATGCTAATGAACACTAAAATGGGGAAGGTGGTTATGATGAAAGTTTGTATTCATCTTCTCTGGTTTGAATGATGGCTAGTGGCTTGATTAATGGCTTAATTTCTATCAATTAGCGGGGGAAAATCTCCTGCGAGACAAGGGTAAATTGAGCATTGAATTACATATCTTGCTTTTGTGTGCTAAGAAAAAAGAGCTGCGTATCTCTGATATTAGCCACAGTGACAAATGTGGTGTGCCCCGCGATGTCTGCATTAGCTCTCCTGACAGGCAAGTTGTGTGTGGTTATGGGGTGTTTAGAGATGGCTGGCAGACAGCATTCACTGCAAGTTCCTTGGAAACAGACAACTCTTCCATCTCCAGAATTTTAATTAGAGTCAATAAGAATTCTAGAATGAAAATGGAAAGCAAATAGCAATTTCACATTCTGTATTCTGCCCTCTTGATCTGGTATACCTTGAATTATATTCCTTTCTTCAGTCCTGTTAAGAAATCTCCAGTAGCTTTAGCCTTGTTGGCGTTATTATTTCTTACCACTGTGTTAAAGTAGATTTGACTACTCATGTTTGTTACACTTGAAAAAGCATAAGGCACTAGTCTATGCAGTAGGTTACACAGTGATTATTGGTTTAGCCAAATGTACAGAAGCCGTTCTAGTTTTTTTTGCAACAACAGTTGCTACGCAATAAATAAAGAACAGCTCTGAAGTGGTAATTTACTAGTCAGGTTGTTTTCAGGCTTAGGGGAAAGAATGCAGTTCTCTAAAAACTTATTTTTTAATACATTAATAAAGGTTTTGGGGATGTGACTTGCATAATTCTTTCAAAACTTTTTCAAGTATGTAAGCTTCTAAAAATACTGTCTGTAACCTAGCTCAAGGTAATGCCAGAAAACCGAGATAATACTTATGGCATCAAATAAAGCATTAAAATACAGAATAAGAACAATCCCAAGAACACTTACTATTTCTAGTAAATGGATGGGAAAGAGGGAAAAAATAATTTGTTTGGCAGGTGTGGGTAAAGAATTTATTTGACAAGGAATTAATGACTTGATCACAATGACTAGGTCCCCCATTTCTACCACCAGCTAGTTATGTGACCTTGACCATGTTACTTCACCTTAGTTTCTCATCTGTACAATGAGAATAATAATAGTACTATCTCTCATAGTTATGAGAGTTAACAGAGGTAATCCATATGTAGTGCTTTGTGCAGAGTGCCATAATGTAAGCTTCTGTTACTGCTGGGATTTTACTCCTTCTACCAGAACAGCTCATCCGGCCTTTTCAACAACCATTTAAATAAAAAATTAGCCTTTGTGACCTTCCTCACTGAAAAGGCATTCTAGGATATTGACAGACACTTAAGTAAAATACATTTGCTTTATAATCCCATTTCTTTATAACCACACAACTACTATTTTGGGGAGTTTGTGTTACTAGACACCATTAGGAAGAGGCAAGGCCTTTCCCATCTCTTGAGATTGGAGGCTGAGGGCCATGTGTCTGGGGGAAACACTGCTCCCCCATTCAGCCTGCAGTGTTCAGTGAATCCGGGTGGATCCAGTGTCTTGGCAGCTGATAGAACTTTGGCCTTTTGTGCCTTCTCAAAGATGTGCGTAGCCCTGTCATCTCTTCCAGTCTTCCCAGGCCTGCCACACCACAGGTGATGCCATGAGAGGTGGAGCTAAAGCCAGTATACCGGGCTGAAAAAAGGTTGCTAGCCTGAAACCATATGGCCAGAAATTGAAAAGTTTTTATGTAAACTTGTTAGGCTACTTCCATGTCTTTACTACTCTGACTAAATTAGCACTCAAGTACTATGTCTAGTCTGTCATTTATTAAGTGCTTTTAGTGTTTCCTCACCCTGGGCTAGCACCCGTATCATCTCCTACATTTTCTTGGCTTCCTTCACCTGCTTCTTCTCTCTACTGGATTCACCACGTCAGAGAAGATTTCCCTGCTCACCCCATCTGAAATAGCTCCCTTTCTCCTTTCTAGCCCTCTATGCTGCTCTGTTTTTCTTGATATTATATTGTTTATTTATGTGTTTATTATTTGTCTCTCCCATGAAGGTATAAGCTCCATGAGGAAAGAAACTCTTGTTTCTAAACCCCTGTTTGTAGAACAATGTCTAGTGCATTGAATGTGCTCCAGTACTTGAAAGGAGGAAAGGAGAGTTAGAAAGGAAGGGAGGGAACTAGAGAGTCAACCTCAGCTATTCCATGATGTTTATTCCCATTGCACAGAGAAGAAGACTGAGACCATTACAACTTGAACCACTTGCCCAGGGTTACAGAGTAAATAGCAGAGACAGGGTTTAATCCAGACAGTCTGAGCCCAGAGCTATTAAAACTAACTGCTTAAAGACACTTAATTTTTTAAGTTACAAAAACTTCTTATAATTTGACATCCCCCCCCCAAGAAGTTTTATTTTTTTTAATGGTTACTTTAACATCCTTTCAGTTTTTCAACCAAAGTTTATTGACTGCTTACTAGGTAATAAAGCATATGACACTAAGTCCTGGAGTTGACACAAAAAGTTATGTTCCCTCCAGCTGGGGAAATGAAGCTTTCACTAATGAAGAGATTAGTATCAGTGCAAGGCAACATATGCTAAGAGCCAAATGAATTATGGAAGAGGCCCTTTTCTCACCGGTGGCAAAAGAAGGTAAGAGGGAAGATTGAGAAAAGGTGAGAGCATTTTAGGTGAGAGGAGCTAAGTGAGGTATTCTGTATGCATTTTTTTTAAATAAAGCCTAGCTTGATACCCAGTTCACTTTAACTTATTAAAATGTTTCTCAGAAACTCTTCACTGGTACAGTCACATTAAAATTATTCCTGTTACTTAATTTGATACAGAAAGCTGTTTAATAAGATTAGTCTGTCTTGGACCTTATCCAAGAAGGGTTATTAGAAGTCTTCAGGAGCCTCATTGACATATATAACCTGGCCCATATATAACAGCTTCCAGAAGAGCAATAGACCAGCCAATTTCTACTTAAAAAGTTTTCTCATCTTTCTAATTATTTGTGGGTATCAGTTCTAGGAATTTTTGCCCAAGGATCTGGGTCCTATGAACAACCTTAAAATGTTTAGGTTAAATGAATTTCTAATATATGCTCTGCATGTTTTATGAAAAAAATTATTTAAAATGTACTGTTTTGAAGGGAAAAGAATGGCTGCATTTTGTTAAAATTTGTGTTCATGAGAAAGTGGTATAATGACTTTAGAATTTCAAGTAAGCTTAGTGGCTTTTTCCACGTAGGTTTTGTTTAGAGTTTACTGAATAACTACCTTTTTTTGTTTGTTTATTGGCCAAAGTCTGTTGTTTGCTTTTTTAAAAATTCTTACAACAGGACTTGAAAATGCTTTGCATTTCAAAGACTGTTTTGCTTTCAGTATCGATATATTACCATAAACGAATTTCATAGATGTACCCATTCTTAGCTAAAATTTGAGTCAATTTAAACTGAAAATAAGATATTCTTTTGTGTTATTCATGTATTTTTAGCAGTACTATTAGTATATAAACTTTTTTTTATTGGAAGAGTAGCATGAGTACCTCAGAAACTATGAAGCCAACTGACCCAAACTCTTTGTAACATAAAATGTATTTTAACTTTGGCGAAATTCATAAAATATTAATATTCAGAAGGAGTCAGTTGAAGATGAGATTTTCATGTGTAAGATACCTTTCATGGAACTCATGTTGGCTGTTATCCCATGATTACATCTTGAGTAATAGTGCCATCTGCTGTTCTCAACTTAGCATTGCTGCCACTTTAGAGAGTGGTTTGTGTAATCTACAAATGGACTATAGAGTAAAATTTTGCCTTTTCAGATAAAAGGTTTATATTGGACCTTACCATCTTTACTCACTAATCTTAAATTTGTGTATCATTTGATAATTTTTTTCTAATTCTGTGAAAGTTGTGTCAAATTGTGTAAAATTGTCAAATATAACTTGAAGTGGTTGGTGAGCCTAATTTGTATAATATAACATCAACATAACAAATAAAATGTTTGATTTTAATTTTTTATCACAAAAGGAACAAAATGATTTTCCATGTGGTGTGTGTTTCCATGTGTGTGGTGAATTAGTATTGATTGTCTTTAGTCTGTAGTGACTTTGCTTTCTGACTCCGGTATTTTTTTTAACATGAAATATGTATCCCTTCTACTGAAATTTTACAAACTACCTATGAAAGTCATTTTATTTACCAGTAATGTTTATAAAATAGCATGAAATGCTAATATCTTTCCTTCATGTTTACCATGTTAATATCTAAAACATCCTATAATTTTGATTCTCTTCATAACATTGTACCTTGTCTTTATTTTTACCTCTCAGCTGGTGAATAAAGATACTTCGTATGCTAGGCATTCGTTCCAAGCATATAAATGATGAGTAGTTGTAATTCACATATCTCCTGTTCTTAAAATTGGTAAAGAATTTTTCAGTGACAAATTGGTATGTAAAACTTAAGAACCTGAATTTAAAGCAATTTATTGTATCTTATTGATGTGTTTTATTCTGCTTCCCAAAATGACAGGATTATATTCAAGACCTATATTTGCGGACATTGATATTTAAATTTTGAGTATGAAGCCCTTTAAAACATGTTTTATGCCTGTTTTCAAACAGCATGAAGATTAGCTATTTACAAGACTAAAAATGTAACTCTCCCGTGAATTCTTCAAATTTTAACTTAAATAACTCTCTCTTACTCTTTAATTTAAATATCACTGATAAAATGGTTCCTATATTGAAAGGTAAAAGCTACGTTGGTTTATTTTCATATTGTAGGTCAGGCAAACTGGTTTTCTCTTAGCTGCCCTGTCACTTTGTTAGGCCTGAAGTGATCTTTAAAGAAACACAAAGATAACGTTCTGGTTTTCTCTAATCTTTTTCCTTCCTTCCTTTATAATTTCTCCAATGCTATTTTGTTAAACATACTGGCCCTTGGGCCAGCTTCTATGATAATACTTTTATTTGTATTAGGAGCTAGTTGTACGTCCATATTTGAAGCTGCAAACACTATAAGCTTTAGACATCAAGTACTATTTGTGAGCTCACCTCTGACTTTTAATACTAATGATGTGCTTTGTAAATCCAAATGAGAGAATATGTTAGAGAAAAAACCCAAGGCTTCAAATAGTTGATATATATGAGACATCATCCTGAAGTCTGAAATACTGTCTTTTGATTGGGAATTAATGATGGTGAAATAATAGTGAGATTAACTAAGACCTATACAAACAAGTGTATTTTCACATTGACAAATTAAAGTTGGATCACATGGAATGGTGACTTTTCTCTGCTATATTAACACTATTATACATGCAAGTAATAAAAATATCATCCACTGGAATATATATGTTCACATTAATAAATTAGCTGGGCAAAGAATCTCCTCATTTGACAAGCTCAGTATATTGTATAATTAAAATGCACAGGAGCTTTTATTCTAAAGCATGTGGAGCTATTTGCTCAACCATGACAGTGACAGTACTTTCTTTTATGTTGCAAATATAGTCTTCTTAATTGGGAGTGTGGGCTTTAGCAGCTATTACTTCCAAACATTCCATGCATTATTTTTCACAGGAGAAAGGACTGGTTAGAGCTGTCAGGGACACATTTCCAGAAGACTATCTTTCCCTGAAATAAACTAGAGGTTGCATAATTTCGTATAATTACAATTTACAATTGGCCAAAAGTTGAAACAAAGATTTTTCATAAATAGTTAATTTTTATTGAAATTATTAAACCAAATTTCTTTTCATACTCTTTGTAACACTTAGTATTTTCTGTTTAGATCTGTAGGGATATAGAAATTACTTTGATGCAAACAACTACCTTATTGTCAAACCACTTTTTATGGTTGTTTCTTAGGATATAAATCTAGTTATTGTCCAGAAAGTCTAAAATCCGCCAAATTTTTAGGTGTTTGTTGAATATACAGGAGCTCCTAATTCAGCTATGTATTCATATCAGCTTAGAGCAAGAGTTTAAACAGAGTGTGTGAATCATAATGTTACATTTTTCCTGCGGAGCCTAGCTTGTGAAAAAAAAAAGAAAAATATGAAACAATACATTTCTTAAAGCACTAATTGGAAAAGCAAAAGACTGAAAACAACTCAAATGACCACCAATAGGGCATTGGTAGGGGAAAAAAAAAATCATAAAACAGATAAATATACAGCTGTAAAATAGAATGGGAAAGTCTCTGTACTAGGGTGGAATTATATTAAAGACATAATGTGTAGTATGTTAATTTTGTGTAAGAAAGAAGTGAATATGTATACTTATATTTTCAGAAAGAAAAAAAGGAAGGATAAAACCAAAATCTAATAAAACTGGTTACCTGTGGATTGGGGGAAGACCTGAGAGAATGGGATAGGAAAGGAAACTTAGACTTCTCTGAATGATATTTTACATTTTGACTTTGGAATCAGGTGTTTTATGCAACTAAAAAATAATATTAAAGACAAGAAATAACAATTGTTGTCAAGGACATGGAGATAAAGGAACCCTTGTGTACTGTGGGAATGTTAGCTGGTGCAGTCACTCTGGAAAACAGTATGAAGTTCCTCAAAAAGTTAAAAATAGAAATATCACATGGTCCAGTAATTCCATAATTCCACTACTAGGCATTACCCAAAGAAAACAAAAACATAAATTCAGAAAGATAATATGCACCCCTATGTCTTTTGCAGCATTATTTACAATAGCCAAGATATGGAAGCAACCTCAGTGTCCGTGGACAGGCGAATGGGCAAAGATGTGGGGTGTGTACATACATACACACAGACACACTGGAATATTACACAGCCATTAAAAGGAAGAGATCTTGCCATTTGCAACAACATAGATGGACCTAGAGACTATTTAAGGGAAATAAGTCAGAAAAAGGAAAATACCATATGATTTCACTTATATGTGGAATCTAAAAAAACAAAACAAATGAATAACAAAAAGCAGATTCAGATTTGTATTCTATAAATACAGAGAATAAACTGCCAGTTGCCAGAGGAGAGAGGGGTTGGGAGATGGGCAAAATGAGTGAAGGGAAATGAGAGGTACAGGCTTCCAGTAATGTAATGAGTAAGTCTTGAGAACAAAAGGTATAGTATAGAGAATATAATCAATGGTATCATGATAGTATTTTATTATGATAGTAGCTACACTTGTGGTGACCATAGTATATAACATATAATTATATCTAGTAGTATATAACATGTAATAACATATGAATTACTATGTTGTATATCTGAAACTAATGTAACATTATGTGTCAACTATACTCAAATAAAAAATACTAATATTAGGGAGATCTAGGTAGCTCAATTGGTTAAGCATCTGCCTTCAGTCTGCCTGGGGTCATGGGATCATGTCCCACATTGGGCTCCGTGCTGAGTGGGGAGCCTGCTTCTCCCTCTCCCTGCGCTTCCCCCTACTTGTGCCCTCTCTCTTTCTCTCTGACATATAAATAAGTTAAATATTTTAAAAATTTATTAATATTAATCACAAGAACAATAAAACAGAAAGCAAGAACTCCATAAAAAATGAATTAAAATAAATTGAACCTAGCTATGTATCTTGTTGGTAGCCTAAGCACATGGAGAATTATTTCAGGTAACTCTAGAGTATACAGTTTTGACATTTCATCAGTGGAATAATTCCTGACATCAAAAAGAATCATAAAGAGGGGCTCCTGGGTGGCTCAGTGGGTTAAAACCTCTGCCTTTGGCTCAGGTCATGATCTCGGGGTCCTGGGATCGAGCCCCACGTCGGGCTCTCTGCTTGGCAGGGAGCCTGCTTCCTCCTCTCTCTCTGCCTGCCTCCCTGCCTACTTGTGATCTCTTGTCTGTCAAATAAATAAATAAAATCTTTAAAAAAAAAAGAATCATAAAGAAATTTTAAACTGTATTAATTCATCTTGTTAATCGTGATATTAATCTCTTTACTTTGAAACTAATACATACTCAACTCTCATATTAAGAGAAACAACTAACAGCACCTGAGTGGCTCAGTGGGTTAAGTGTCTGCCTTTAGCTCAGGTCATGATCTCAGGATCCTGGGATCGAGCCCCACATCAGGCTCTCTGCTCAGCGGGGAGCCTGCTTCCCCCTCTCTGCTTGCCTCTCTGCCTACTTATGATCTCCTCCTCTCTGTGACAAATCTTTAAGAAAAAATAGAGAGAGAGAGAGAGAAACAACTAATACTTTTGATCATATCATTAAGACTTAAGTTTTTTTTTTTAAGATTTTATGTATTTATTTGACACAGAGAGAGATCATAGGTAGGCAGAGCAGCAGGCAGAGAGAAGGGGAAGCAGGCTCCCCGCTGAGCAGAGAGCCCGATGCGGGACTCAATCCCAGGACCCTGAGATCATGACCCAAGCTGAAGTCAGAGGCCCAACCCACTGAGCCACCCAGGTGCCCCAAGACTTAAGAGTTTGAAAGTGAGAGAAAAGACAAAGATATATAAAATCAGAGACCTTAAAAGTCCTCTAATCTTTAATTTGATTGCTAATATCAGCATGAACTCATATCACTTTTTTTTTTCCTTAAAGTATGCATTTCCTGTCCTACCCACTGAAAAAGCTGAGAAGCAGTGACAATCCAGGAACAGTGAACACCCCTGGTGCCCCAGTTACTGTCTTTAAATAAATATCATTTCCCACTCAAAGGAGTCCGAGCCCTTTGGAGAAATGGCTAAGTTGAGGTCTCAGGCAGGAACTGTGCAAGATGAGCCTAGAACATCTTCTCACCCCTTTACTATAAGCAGTCATATCGAAAGGATGAAGGACCAACTTCAGGAGGTCCCCACTGCCCAAAGGTAGAATAACTGAGCAACAAAATATGAAAATGATTACATACAATAAAATATATTAAGCATATAAATATTCAAGAACTCATAATGCTTACCTCTGGATCACAATCGACAAGTAAAGGGGAAAATTAAACATTTATTCTACCTTTCCTGTACAGACTACTTCACAGTCAGTAAGGGAAGTCCTTCATAACAGAGAAATCAGAGCTAATAAATGCAGGGAGAATAATAGAATTAGAAAAATCACCCATTTTGCAACATCTCATGAAATGATGGATCGAATCAACAAACATTAATGTCTGCTGAAAACAATAAGTGAGAGGTTGGTGAAGAACTTTATAATAGAGTCAGGCCAACATCACCTTAGACCCACTGATCAATTTTAACATCCTTAAAATTGGGAGAAACACATCCCAATACAGTGTAATGAGAATTACACATCACCTATGATGTATCCTTGACCAAAAGAAATTGAACCTGAAGTAATCCAGCCTCTAGATCTAATTATTGGTTTACATGAAATTTGAGGAATAGAGGAACATGTTAAATGACATCATGAGAATAAAATCAGCCAGATCTAGAATGGAGAAAATTTTCAAATGTGAATAATCTATTCCCTTCAATAAATAAATGGCAATGGAAGGGACAAACTGAAGACAGTCAGTCATTAAAAGGGATTTAAGATACTTATCAACAAGGTCTAAGGTATGGACCTTGTTTGGATCCTGTTTCAAACAAACTATTTGTAAAAACGACTTTTGTTTTAGACAATCAGTGAAAATTAAACATGAACTGTATAAGATGATATTAAGGCATTATTCATAATATTATCAGATGTGAAGATGGTATTGTAATTATATTACTGTTTGGTTTTTTTAAGTCTTTATCTGAAATTCCTACTAAATATTTAGGGGTGATACAGCACGATATCTGGAAGTTACTTTTGAGTACTCCAGGTCTACCCAAGAAAATGAAGTGAGGGGCAACTGGGTGGCTCATTGGTTAAGCATCTGCCTCATGATCCCAGAGTCCTGGGATTGAGTCCCTTGTGCTCCCCGCTCAGCGGAGCCTGCTTTCTCCCTCTTCCTCCGCCTGCCGCTCTGTCTACTTGCGCTCTTTGTCAAATAAATAAAATCCTAAAAAAAAAAAATGAAGTGAGGATGAATAAATATGAAGTAACAGAGTTCCTGACTATAGAAGCCAGGTGATAGGTGCAAATGGATTCATTGTGCTAATTCCTTTTATATGTATTTCCATGATAATTTTTTTTTAATATTTAAGGCCCTCCCCCAAGATTAGCCCAGATTAGCTTGGATCGTTATAGCATTGCTTTCTCAGCAATGTGTTATTAGGTTTTAGGTGAGAGCCTTGGTGTGTAGGAATGTGATATTTGTGGATCTCAAGAGGAAAGTGTTTTTTTTGTTAGAACGTAACTATAACATCTTTTCATCCAGTTAAATTCCAGAAGTCATAAAAATTACTTCATAGAAAGAAAGAAGCTTGCTTAGAATAGTGTTGTTAAGGGACGCCTGGGTGGCTCAGTTGGTTAAGCAGCTGCCTTCGGCTCAGGTCATGATCCCAGCGTCCTGGGATCGAGTCCCACATTGGGCTCCTTGCTCCGCAGGGAGCCTGCTTCTCCCTCTGACTCTGCCTTCCACTCTGTCTGCCTGTGCTCGCTCTCTCCCCCTCTCTCCCTCTGATAAATAAATAAAATCTTAAAAAAAAAAAAAAAGAATAGTGTTGTTAACAAGCTTACACACCAAAATATACTGACATTATACCCCCCCCCTTTTTTTTAGACCAAGCCACCCTGGTCGAACAAGTAAAAAGAGTAAAAGAAATTGAAGCCATTGAAAGTGATTCTTTTGTTCAGCAGACATTCAGATCAAGTAAAGAAGTCAAAAAGGTAAGTTTTCATCCAGACATTATGAATAAGCCTTTAGATTCCCACTGAGGAGATGCTTTATTAATGGATTTTACTTAAATGTAAGTGCTTCTTCTAACAGATAGATGAAGTAGGGTGAGCGAGTGTCAGCGTGTTATTGAGAGAGAGAGAATGAATCAGTGAGAAGCAGTTCAAGTTTAACTTGTAAAAATATATCTGATGCCATTTTTATTTTAAAATTCACTGAGAAGACAAAGTAAAATGTCAACAGTTCTAAAGCAGTAATATGCATTTCATGAACATATAGTTTTCTTTTCAAGTGTCTGCATCGACTTTTTGAATTGACACTGCTAGAGAAAAGTTAGAAGAGAGCTTTAACAATCAGATTATTACCCAAATAGTAACACGTATCTACACTCTTTGCCCAGATGGGTATCACTTATTCAGCTCCAAAACTCAAAAGGAGTTTTGATTGGCATTTTATTTCTGTTGAATATTGCATATATTCTTTCAGTTATTATCAGGGCTGCCTTTAGGAATCTGTTCCTTTAGTCAGAAAAGGCATTTCACTGTAATCTGCATGTATTCTTTAATAACATGCATGTAATGAAGACATGGTATTATTACCACTTATTCAAAAATATTCTGTATCTGTAAATGAATTAATGACTGTAAAATATCCTGCTGACAAATTTATCTTAATTCATCTATTTTTTTTCTCTGATACTAGATATTTAAGTAGTTGTAAGCCTGAAGGTATGACATACATGTTTGTAAATATCCATTCTTAGCCCCTTAAGATCAAGTTTTTCAAGATGGAGTTATCTGCTTAAGGTTCATATTATTTCTTTTCACACGTGATCCCAAAGTCATCCTCCGCCCACATTGTCCCAATACAGATTCTGCCCACAAGTACAAGGAGATGTCTGCCTCTCACACCCTGGTTAACTCCAAGTCCTTTTTCCCATTTACTGACCTGATAGGTAGCCAGGCAAAAATTGACCTTCTGTTTTTCTATTAGCATTTCTTTTATTGCTAGTGACATGAACATCTTTTCAGTTACCATACACATTTTAAATCTTCCTGGAGAGGTGACTTGAGCATGTGCTGCGTGCCTGGGTGCACAGCACCAGCCAGCCCTGGTTAGCCGTGGTCGCCGCCTCCATTTGCCAATTTCATTTGAACTTTTTGTAGTGTACCACCACGACTCCTATAAAATGGTGGAACTGTAAAATGGACATCCATAAGTATAGTTGCTCATTTTATTTAATACCTTACTCTTGAATATCTTACATATTTAAAGGTCATTCATATGTCCTAAAAGAATTGTAATATTTGTTTTCTGAGGTTCACCTTGACTTCCCAGGTCTCAGTGGACTCACTGAAGATAAACGGCATTTTCTTTCTGTGGAAATACTTATTCCTCTCTAGTTACTACACCAGGTTTTCCACTAAACAACTTTTCCCCTTATTTTATTATTAATAATAAACTTATTTGGGGACGCCTGGGTGGCTCAGTCAGTTAAGCGGCTGCTTCCAGCTCAGGTCATGATCTCAGTGCCCTGGGATCGAGTCCAGGTTTGGCTCTTTGCTCAGCAAGGAGTCTGCTTCTCCCTCTACCCTTTCCTCCACCCCACTCGTGATCTCTCTGATACTCTCTCAAATAAATGAAATCTTTTTAAAAAATTATTTTAAAAAATAATAATAAACTTATTTTTAATTCAATTATTTTCCCTCCAAGATACTGGCAGCTCTTCCAATAGCAAGCAAATTGCTAGCGAAACCAGCAATGAGCAAGGAAATTGATCAGAAGTGTACCTGATATAGAGGAAAGAGGGTGGAACTTAGGACTCAAGGGGAGAGTTTGAATTTTAACTTGCAAACTTCCTGCCATAATTTATGGTCTTTAGCAAGTTTCTCAACCTCTTCAGTCCTCAGTTTCCAAATTCATAAAATAGAACCAAAAACACCTACGTTTTGGAGTTATTGAGGAATAAATATAATGAGTATCAAATATCTAACCTGGCTCTTGATCCAATAAATGCTTATTTTTAGATAACATACTCTAGTATCTAAATTGTTTTATATCTACGTACATTCTGTAACTAAGCAGTGCTTAAAAACTTCTACTGTAGGTGCTCATTCTGTCTTAAGTAGCAAGACCTCACCCCATTTACATTTTTTAATCTTCCCCAAGTTTCCATGCTCACCAGTAAGGCAGACCTCTTGCTGAAAAACACAGAAAATCTTTAGATCTGATTTTACCTTTAAAGTCTTTTGAAAAGTGTTAATGTAATAATATCAGTATATTTCCATTTCAGAATAATGTTTTCACCTCACTGCAGCCACTAGAAAAGTTTTAAAAGATTATTTCCCATAACATCTGAAGGTTATTTATCTTAAGCTAACTGACTAAATCCAAGGGAAAAAGTCTTCTTCCTAAATCTCTAACTAAACCCAGTATAGTTAAATGGCTTTCCATCAGACCAGTATAAAGGAATTTCACCTATATCTCTGATCAAAGGGATCATCATTATTAATTATTTTAATAATTAGTTTCTGTTTTAGTTTTCATTGCCAATTTGGAATTTTCTCTCACCTTCAGTATAGCTTTTCTTGCACTTCTAATTCAGATGCCACCATAAGGGATAGGGAAGACTAAGATGAAATAGGGGCCTCCTGGGGCACCTGGGTGGCTCAGTTGGTTAAGCATCTGACTCTTGATTTCAGCTCAAGTCATGATCTCAGGGTCATGAAATCAAGCCCCACATAGGGCTCCATGCTCATCAGGGAGTCTGAGATTCTCTCTCTCTTTCCCTCTGCCTCTCCCACCTCGCACGTGCTCTCTCTCTCTCTAAAATAAATAAATAAATCCTCCCAGTTTCAAAAGGAACATTCATGAATCTGTGTGAGAGCAACTCATCTACTGTTTTAGCTGTCTTTTGAAAGAGGTGCCCCTGAACAATAATTCACACAAAGAAATAAAATCAATTCTGGAAAGTCTTGAGCTGGCTAGTGTGATGGAGAAGCAAACGCAGCCTAGAAATACTAATGCAGCACTGTGAGCTGGGCCACTTAAAAATGTATTTAATTAGGGGCACCTGGGTGGCTCAGTGGGTTAAAGCCTCTGCCTTCGGCTCAGGTCATGATCTCAGGGTCCTGGGATCAAGCCCCACATCGGGCTCTGCTCAGCAGGGAGCCTGCTTCCCTTCCTCTCCCTCTGTCTGTCTCTCTGCCTGCTTGTGATCTCTGTCTTCCAAATAAATAAATAAATAAATTTTTAAAAATGTATTTAATTAAAATATTTTACCAACATCTTTATTTCTTTCCTCTAAAATTAAAACCAAATAAAAATCTTGGGTTTAGCCGTTGAGAAGCAGTGGTCAAAAACATGAGATGTAGGGTCAGACAGATGTGGGGTCAGGTCTGATTCTGCCATTGACTGGCTGTGTGTCCTTAAACCACATGAGAACCCCATGGCTCTCTTATCTTAAAAGGAGGTAATAGCCCTAGCAAAAGTTTTTTATAAGGATGAGCAAGATACTTTACATAAAACAGTTAGCCAAGTGCCTGACACTCAGGAAATAAAAGCTGTTATTATTCTTTCTCTCCCTGCTTCTGTTCCACCTCTTCCTCTTCCTGAATGCTGAGGGCTGCATTTGGCTATAGCGTTCTTTTTTGTTGTTGTTCTTTTTTTAAGATTTTATTCATTTATTTGACAGACAGAGATCACAGTGGGCAGAGAGGCAGGCAGAGAGAGTGTGTGGGAGAAGCAGGCTCCCCGCTGAGTAGAGAGCTCAATACGGGGCTCTATCCCAGGTGCCCCTGGCTATGGCGTTCTTAAAAGGAATTGGAGATGCAAAGATTCTCATTTTGGTTAGGTCACAGCTTGTTTTATGTAATTTTTTATGGTTTATAGACCCTAAAATTCTCATTGGAGCCTTGGTGACCTATTGTATTACTAAGCAAATAATTAAAAAATTTACTTCACAGCTTACGTAGTAGCTTACTGGTTCAGTGTACAGACAGAAGCTTCAGGCCAGTTTGTTTCAACACAGCATTCAGAAACATTAAAACACTAACCAAATGATGTAAAACAATGTTGTAACATAGCCCCACTTTGTTTTTTATATTTAAATAATTTAAAGTGATGAAAATAATAATGGCTATCATTAATGCTAGACATTTAACATATTTATCTAAAATACCAGTAACCTTTATTTAACACTAAGCAAGCTAAGGCTCAACAAATTTTAGAACCCATGGTCAAAGTACTAATAAATGACAAGAAAGAACATTCACACAAAATTGATTCAACCCCAGACCCCATGTTTGTTTTTAGTCATTCGGTGTCATAATTGTGAACTCAGTGCACATTCCTATTGACGTATAAAGCATGCATGCATTCACTAATGGGGGAATATGCTTTTAAAAAAAAATGGCATTTACCTTAGTGAATGTACAACAGTCTAAAGTATTAGCCATCCAACACTGGACTTTTGTTAGTCACTGCATTTCAAAATGATCAGAAAAGCAGTGATGGGCCAACAGTGAATAAATTTACACTCAACTGTAATATAAAACAGAAGGCCAATTTATTAGTTTAGAAAATGATATCCCTTTCCAGTTTCTAAAATGTCTGTGTCTGCAATATAAGGTAGCAATTCAGGATGCCCAAGAAGCTGAATTATTTATCAGGAGATTACTTAGCAAAGGGAGGTAAATTATCTTAAGGACCATTTCATCCAGATCATGGGGAGATAGGGGCTATCCCTGATGCATAGCAAAGTCTAACTCTCTTGAGGACTAAGTTACTGATGACCCAGGTTTCAACATCTTTCTCTTCTGGATAGCTCTATGTACATTGGCATAAAGTTTGTATCCCTGAAAAAGGCTTCTCTATACTCACAACCTCTTCAACTGATAGTCTTCACCAGTGTGAATTCCACTAATTAAGCTAAAGAGCTGTTACCAGAAAGTGGCTATTACCAACAACATTCTAGACATTGTGTCTCTGTCAACACATATCGATTTAACAGGTTAACTCTCTGCAATCATCTCTCTCTTATGTGAGTAGATAATCTGATAGCCTCTGCTAGATCATCAGCTTCAGGAACCAAGACGCAGTTTGTTTCCAAACTGCTGTCGCAGACAAGCTTATTGCCAGTAATTCAACCCTGAAATGGTTGTCGCTGGCAGATGTTCAGAAAGAGGGTAAATAACCTTAAGCAGCAGGGTCTAACTTACTCTTTTTTCCTTGGAAGTCTGTTTTAAAACAAGTTTTCCAATCCAAACCACCAGGTGGCAGTGCTACTCAAAGCCAGATACTTGATAGTGGCTCTGTTGAGGTTTTTTGTTGTTGTTGTTGAGTTTTTTTTAATAGTCGAAATTTCTCCAGCAGTTTTCCTCACTTAAAGAAGCAATTGATGATTCTTGTCATATATTTTTTAACTACCCATTTAAATAATAACTTCCATGCTCTGATCCTAATCTCTGAAAACTTTACCTGAAATGTGTATAAGCACTTCTGAAAGAAAATGTTAATGTACTGTAGGTAAAAACAAAATGAGATCAGTTCACTGATATAAGAGAATGTTACCTCTGCCACCTGAATATGTGTGATCCACATCTTTGACAACAAGAATAACAGCACTCCACAATTCTTCGAGGCAGTTCAATACCGCCAGTCTAAGCCCCATCAAAGCACAGCTAAGACAGGCAGAATGACATGCTCCTCTATTCTCTGATTGTAGCATAGACTACCAAAAAAATGATGTCTGGACCTCATTGGATTAGCATACTTCCCACCTTTCCCTGCTGCAGAATGTTGGGCTTTACTGATCTACATCCTTGGTTTTATAAAGGGTCAGTATAATATCACACAGGCCTGTAGACCTTCTCGGCCCAGTATGTTGAAGACAGAAAAGTTTGACACCTGGTGATGGAGGTGTGGGGGAGTACTGGCTTCAAAATACTAGAAGAAAACTGCCAAATATAACAGTTATTTCTTTAAGTATCTATATGTCCCTTGTTAAAATTTGCAGTTGTCTTTATTTTGATATCTATTTGTTAGTAATCTGTAGTTCCATTAGCAAAATGTAATCTCCATGTGGTACAGAGAACCTACCTATTTTACTCTCCCTTGTGTACCCAGTGCTTAGCAGTTAGTAGCACTCAATAAATACTGAAAACATGGAATCCAGTTCTAAGATAAATCATTCTAAGAAATGATTAACTAATTCATATAGATTTCATTTTCTAGGTGTTTTTTCCCAGTGACATCTGTTGTACCCTTCACTCAGAGAAGTGGATATTCAGAAGTAGCTAAATTAAAAGAAAATAGTGGTTCAAAAACTACACATATAGAACCAGTGGGTGTAGAAAAAAGGTTGAGTGGTGGAATTAATCTCTCAGTCATCTTGGGTTATTTTAACTTCCGATTTCAGTTTCTCGTCTAGTCCATTTCATGTTATCCCTACAGCCTTGCTGCTAGTTAGCCACTTTCCTGGCCTTTTCCTTTCTCAGATAGGGAGGCATCGGATTTAACCCAAGAGAGCACAACATTGCTGGTTTCTTCCAGGCAGCAGCAATGATTTACCAGTCCTCATGTCTGCAGCTCTGAGCCCAGTGCCTGGCCCCTTGTATGGCCCCTGAATGATGGAATATCATTCAGCAATAAAATGGAATGATGTACTGATACATGCTTCAGCCTTTCATGGATGAACCTTGAAAGCATACTCAATGAAAGAAGCCAGTCACAGAAAACAAAACAAACCACCACCAACAAAAAAGTACCTAATGTATGATCTTCTGTGTGAAGTGTCCAGAATAAGCAAACCCATAGTGACAGAAAAGAGATGAGTGGTTGCGTAGGGATGGGGAGGCTGGGAGAAATGGGGATTAGCGAGTACTAATGGGTATGGGGTTTTGTGGGAGGATGATGAAAATGTTCTGAAGTTGCTTGTGGTATTGGTTGCAAAACTCTTGTGGATATGCTGAAAGCTATATGAATTGTGATATGTGAATTATATCTCACTGAGGCTTTTATTTAAAAAGCAAAAACTAAACAACCTTTGAATTTGCTTTTCACCTCTAAAGAGACCAGATGAATGCTGGAGCTTTGTTGCTTGTTTTGACTAATAGAATTTAGATTTATGAAATATGTTTCTCTATAGATAGACTCATACGTCCCAATTTCTCAAGAAAAATACGCTGATTATAAAAAAATGATCAACATTGTCTCCATGTTTTTGTATTTGTGGTCTTGTTTTAAGAATTGTTTCTTATTCAGTCACCCAGGGTATTTTTATGATTAGCAGTATCTCAAATAGACTAAATGAACAATTGCTATTCAAAATAAAAAATATTGTTAAGGCAAAATTTTAATTCATCTTGTGATCTAATTAATGAACTATTTCTGTATGATGTTTCAGTCCGTGGAACCTGGTGAGGTGAAGCACACAGCTGTGACATCAGGACCAGCACCAGGAGCTGCTGACCCCCCCAGTAGTGAGAAAGAAATAGATCCCAGCAGCATCCCCACGGCCATCAAGTACCAAGATGACAATTCTCTGGCCCATCCAAATGTAAGATCTTTAGATCAGAACAATTTCCACTGAAGTCTAGTTGACTTAAATGAGTTTAAACTGTTGTTATTTTGTGCTGGCGACAAGAAGCCTGTTGGAAGAAATGGATTTATATGTTCCTGTTGGCTAGAAATAGGCAGCTGACCCCTGTCCCTTAGAGCAGTTACATGGATTTGAAGCCAGTATGAGCCAAATCATTTTGTCTGACTTTTAGAAGTATTCTTTCTGTAATTAACAAAAATAAGCAAAAAAAAAAAATAAATAAATAAGAAGTTTGGTTGTTTTTTAAATCTAGCATTAAAGATCTAATTCTGCCTGAGCTCTAGTTGGCTCATTGAATTGAGCCTGTCATCAACATATTTTGCTCTCTGCTCTGAAGTCGTGGCATTCCACTGTGTCTCTGAGAGAGTATGTAGGAAATAAACTTCACAAAATGCACCATAAAATTGTTAACAGACAATGTTGATATTAGTCCTTTTCTCCAGGACTTTCTGAACATTATTAATTCCAAATAGATTATCTTCAGTTGAGAAGTCACCAAAAGTTTAAACAGCATCCAAATCTTGTGCTAAAAGATGTATTCTATAAAGGTAATTTATGTTGCATAAGGGCAAATCCAAATTATTGGCAAACAGTAACATTTTTTCTTTTTCTTTTTCTTATTTCAGTTATTTATTGAGAAAGCTGATGCTGAGGAAAAATGGTTCAAGAGATTAATTGCCCTCCGACAAGAAAGGCTAATGGGTAGTCCTGTGGCCTGAATAATATACAGATGGTTGAATTAACAGTAACATTGGAAATTTAGGTTTTTAAATCCCAATATTAACTTTTTACTCTTAAAAAGCAGTTAGCTGATAATGTAAAAAGGTACTATTTCATTCATTTCTCATGTAGGCTTGAATATTTGCTGATTTGAACTTAACCAAACATTGTGAATATTAAAACTAGTATAAAATTTAACAATGCATGAAAATATCATACTGTTAATAAAAGTATCAGTGGTAAAATAAATGATACACAGTAGTATTTGAGTAAAATTGGAAAATATCAAGCCATCATTTAAAGACACAATTTTGATTAATCATGCATATGTAAGAATCAAACTATATGCTATCCATGTGAGATTTCATCTTCCATGTATTATTAAACCATTTTGAGTCTTTTTTTTCACATTATTGTAAACATTTAGGCAGAATAAAAAGCACTCTAAACAATCTAAGCAGAATGAGCATGTTAATCTTAAAGAAAAAACATATTTTTAAAACATTTTTTGAAAATTAAATAAATTGAAATTTTATTACTTAGAGATCAGCATATACTAAGTGTTCCTTTTAAAAATATTAGCAGATCCTGGCTCATTCTCCTAGAAACATATGTTCATACTAGACCTCATCAGTTGACCAAATACCCATGATGGGGAAATCATTTCTGAGGAAACTGGTAAGAGCTCTCACTTCAGTCTTACTTACCCAACTTTTAGTCCCTGCAGAGAAAGCCAGCTAATTGTAATTTTGATAAGGCTATTTGTCATTGTAGAATACCTTTCTGCAGTAGCTGAATGAAAATCAAGCATGCTTTCCATACTAAACATGCCAGAGATGAGGATTTCTAGGCCTTGCCTTAAAAAACTAGTTTTCAACAGCTGACATGAATATTTCCCTTCTATTTTGTTCTGTTGTCTGGTCTCACTCTAATTTGGTGTCTGTGAAGACTGTGCCTCAGAATACAGTATAATCCGGAAAAGTTTGGGGGCGAGGATTACCAATATGTAAAGCCATCTTTGTTGTATTTCTGAAACTACTAAAACTCTAATTCCTATAAAAATTGTAAAAATAGGGGTGCCTGCATGACTCAGTCAGTTAAGCATCTGCTTTCAACTCCAGTCATGATCCCAAGGTCTTGGGATCCATGTCCTGTATTAGGCTCCCTGCTCAGCCTACGTCTCCCTCTCCTGCTCCCCCTGCTTGTGTCTCTTCTCTCCCTGTTAAACAAACAAACAAACAAATAAATAAGTCTTTTAAAAAATAAATAAAGGGTGGCTCAGTTGGTTAAGCGTCTGCCTTCAGCTCAGGTCATGATCCTGGAGTCCCACATCAGGCTCCCTTCTCAGTGGGCAGCCTGCTTCTCCCTTTGCCCCTCCGGTCACTCATGTTCTCTCTCTCTTTCTCTCTCCCAAATAAATAAATGAAATCTTTAAATAAATAAATAGATTTTTAAAATATAAAGATCCCAGTTGCAAAAGGTATGGAAAATAAGCTAATGACAAAATACTTGTTTTCATATAAACGTGATTCACATTCTAAGTTGGTGCTAGTGGTCTTTTCTTGTCTTTTTCTCTTCTTTATTTAGCTGTAAGTGAAAGTGCCCAGCATAAACTCGGGTTCATGTGATCGTTAGTAAAAATACATACATTTTTAGTGACTAAAGGAGGGATTACAGTTTTTGAAATATTTTGTAGTTCATTCCTTGCATAACTTGTAAACAGTAAAAGGACTCTCACTCCTTTGGAAAGTATATTTTACAAGACTCTGGATTGTCATTTGGTCCACTAGTTTATTCTCCAGAGAACCTGGACTAGGCATTTTTTTCCAGTATGCCTAACGCTCCATACTTATAACTAGTGAAAATATTGTGATCTGTGTTAATTATATTTAACACCAGTGTTCCTTTATGGCAAGTACCCCAAACACAGAAGTTTAAATTACAGTTGATTTGTATTTTAACGCTAGATTTTTCAAAGACATGGAGAATCAAGTTGTTTTTTGATTCACTAAACTTTAGTCCCTGCAGGAACTCAATGACTATTCTCCTCCTTCCTGATTTCCAGTATGATTCATTTTAATATATTATTAACTTCATTTACCTACATTCCTATTGAAGACTACAATATTACCACATAAGCCAAATCAAATTTAATGAGAAAGACTTCAGAGAACAATATCAAATATATCACCATACTCAAGCTAGGTGATGCATCCTGGCCTTCTTTAATATCCTAATGTAATGAGTCTATAAAACACAACAATCCCTTTCATGTCACTTGAGTAATGATAACAATTTGGACTTACATGAGACCTTGGTGTTTATTGAAACATTGATTTCATACAGAATGATGAGTGCTCGTAATATAAGTTGGGTTTTCATTTCTGACTACCTTCTTAGGGAAAATGGAATAAGAGCATCACGTCATTCCTCTGCTTCACTTTAGTATCCTCACCGATAAAATGAGGATGCTAAGAGTGGACCTGCCTTCTTTGATTTTTCGGCAAAGTAACATAAAAGAATGCCCTTCATAGAAAAAGTTTTCTGTGTGTGCCAAAATAACATTTTAGCATGCTAGCCAGCTTAAGGAAATATGGAACAGATAGTTGCATGAGTAATGGTGTGAAAAGCTGCACTCCAACATCGGTGTACTCCTTATGTATGCGCTTGAAATACCATGGTCAGTGGACTCCATCCCAGCTTTGTCCCCAGCTCTCCCTAATCTCCCTCCCTGCCAAGAACACAGGAAACCCTATTTGCTCTGCAGTTAATGACCTATACCATCCACTTACTTGAGGGATCTCAGGTTTTCTTCAGTCAAATTTACCCACTTATTCATTAATCTTTTTTTTCAATACCTAGTTTGTCCTGGGCACCATAAGTGCAGTTGAGTACACATGGGTGAGTCTAGTGGGGATCCTGCCTCCAAAAGGTTTAGTTATGAAGCTCAGACATGTATATGACATAAGATATACAATACTTAGTGGCAGAGCAGAAAACACGGTGGCAGTGAAAAGAGAAATTATTCCAAGTTAGAAAATTAAGGAAGTCTTCATGAAAGAAATCACAACTGATGAAGACTTGAAAAAAGATGGCTCTGGAGCCGCAAGGTCTCTCAGCCAGCCATCCACCTCCATCTTCCTAATAGTTGCCCTGGAAGGTTGGGAACTATCTAACCCATGGAAGTTCTAACCCAGAGAAGAATCCCTCTTGCAAAAGACCTAGATGTCCCTGCCTCTCAATTTTATGAAAAATCCAGGCAAAATTTGAGGTTCCTGGTATACCCTTCGGCTTTTCCTGACCATTTCTACCTTTCAGTGGAGAATTGGATAAATAAGCCAAGCCTTCATTTGGCCACTGGTATCAACAGTCTTGTATCACTACCAAGATGACATGAGCCGAGATATGCAAAGAAAACTGAAAGGAGACTTCCAGTACCTCTGAGAGCATCATGTCTGGCGGTAAGGCCTTGCACGGCCATGTGGATCCCTCTGCATTCCCCCAATACGCTTTGTTTTTCCACTGTGTACTGTTATAGAAAGCATTATTTGGAACTAAAAGATAGAGTCCACTTGTCTGGTTAGATCCTACCCCAAATTTTCCTTTCATTTGGGCATCCAGTGAAAATCTTTAAGTGTACAAATAAGATAGTAATAAAAGCTGGAAACAGAACAAGACAGGTGACATTTTGGGTCACTGAACTATGGATGAATTGATCTGGAATTCTTGTACCCATATTACTCCTTCCCCCATTTCCCTATCCCCAAATTCCTTTTGAATATAGAAGGAATTTTATTTAAGAATTATTTCTTCTAGGGACGCCTGGGTGGCTCAGTTGGTTAAGCAGCTGCCTTCGGCTCAGGTCATGATCCCAGCGTCCTGGGATCGAGTCCCACATCGGGCTCCTTGCTCAGCAGGGAGCCTGCTTCTCCCTCTGCCTCTGTCTACCATTCTGTCTGCCTGTGCTCGCTCTCTCCCCCTCTCTCCCTCTGATAAATAAATAAAATCTTAAAAAAAAAAAAAGAATTATTTCTTCTAGAGAGAGAGCAGTGGAGAGAGGGAGAGAGAGTCTTAAGTAGACTTTGTGCTGAGCATGAAGACCCTGAGATCATGACCCTGAGCCAGAACCAAGAGTCGGATGCTTAACCAACTGTGCCACCCAGGTGCCCTGACAGAAGGAGTTTTAAACAAGCTCTTGGCCATTACTCAATTGATAGAGTACTCGAATTATTTAGACAGTGTTTAAATGCCATCCTTTAAATGTAAGCTTAACTCCTTGGAACTCCATTCTGGAATAATGAAAAAGCACGTCATCTTCATAAGAAAATACTTGAGTCTTTACCACAGAACAGGAGTAAAAATAAAGGTGAGAAAGAACATTTTGTGAATTCTCTAATCATCTTCATCTTTTATGTAATAAAAGACCTGTAAGAGGTGGACCCTGTAAGGGGTGGACGTTGATCAATATATTTAACTGGTGGGTTTTTCTAAATCAAAACACTCTTCTCTCTATTTCCAAGTTATTTTTGGCTGTCATTGTACACCCAGGATCTAGCCCATTCCTGACACAAAGAAAGCTCTCAATAAATATTTTCCAGTGAAAGAAGAATGAATTTGCCCGTGTCAGATGAGCCATCTATTTATCAGTCTGGTTATTTAAATTAAGCTGTTTGGAGCCAGCACAAAAAATAAATAGGTGTCTATGTGTATACCAAAAGAACTGACAGTACAGTCTCAAGGAAATGCTTGCACACCCATGTTCATAATGGCATTGTTCACAATAGCTAAAACATGGAAGCAACCCCAAGTGTCCATGGATGGATGAATGGAGAAGCAAATGTGGCGTATGCACACAATGGAATATTATTCAGCCTTAAAGACGAAGAAAATATTAAGCAAAATAAGTCAGTCAAGGAAAGACAAATACCATATGGTCTCATTCATATGTGGAATTTAAGAAACAGAACAAATGAGCAAAGATTAAAAGAAGAGAAAGAGACAAACCGAGAAACAGACTCTTAACTATAGAGAAACATCTGATGGTTACCAGAGGGGAAAGAGTGAGGGGATGGGGATTAAGGAATGTACATGTGATAAGCACCAGCTGATATATGGAATTGCTGAATCACTATATTGTACACTTGAAACTAATATAACACTGTATTTTTTTTAAGGATTTTATTTATTTATTTGACAGAGATCACAAGTAGGCAGAGAGGCCGACAGAGAGAGAGAGAGGAGGAAGCCGACTCCCCACTGAGCAGAGAGCCTGGTGCGGGACTCGATCCCAGGACCCTTAGATCATGACCTGAGCCGAAGGCAGCGGCTTAACCCACTGAGCCACCCAGGCGCCCCTATAACACTGTATGTTAAACTAAAAAAGGAGGAAGGAAATTCTGCAATATACTACAACTTGGATGAACCTTGAGGACATTATGTTAAGTGAAGTAACCCAATCACAAAAGGACACAAACTATTATGATTCCACTTATATGAGTTACTCAGATTAGTTAAAATCATAAAGACAGAAGGCATAACCATAATTGCCCAGACTGGGGGAGGGGGAAATGGGGGGTTACTGTTTAAGGGGTAAAGAGTTTCAGTTTCATAAGGTGAAAAGAGTTATGGGGATGGATGGTGGTGATGGTTTCACAGTACTGTGAGTCTATTTAAGAACCCTGAACTGTAGATATTAAAATGGCTAAGATGGTAACTGCTATGTGTATCTTGCCACAATAAAATAAAATCTATTGGGGCGCCTGGGTGGCTCAGTGGGTTAAAGCCTCTGCCTTTGGCTCAGGTCATGATTCCAGTGTCCTGGGATCAAGCCCCGCATCGGGCTCTCTGCTCAGCGGGGAACCTGCTTCCTCCTCTCTCTCTCTGCCTGCCTCTGCCTACTTGTGATCTGTCTGTCAAGTAAATAAATAAAAATCTTTAAAAAATAAATAACTAAATAAATAAAAGAGAATCTACCCTAAGTAAATGTCATGGGTAAGTACAGAGTACATAGTGCCTTTCTGTTGTAATTGGGGCTACAACAGTGGGACGGAGTTAAAGCAAGAATCTTACTATTTCTAAACTACACCAGACTTTCTAGTGTAATTTTTTTATTGCTGAAATAATATTTCAAGTGATGTGGATGTGGTTATTCAGGGTCCACCGCTGGCTCCTATGATTGCTGTCCTTGGGAGCTATAGGCCAGTGTTAAAGAAGTAAAGGCTACCAATATACTAATACACCACTGTAAACTCAACAGTGTACCATTTTATTTTTAGATCTTGGGAAGGAATGGCAAAATGATCCTGTGACGACTCCCAGGACGATGAACTGAACTGACCCTCTTTCAGCATCTCGTAACTTGAGACTTGGGCTGAAATCCTACAGTGTAAGAAATGTAGTAGAGTGCAGACTCCCTTCCTAATCTTTTTTAAAATGAGCTGCCAAAATCCCATGTCTTACGTAAAGTCTGTAACTACAGTCTACCTGCGAATGACACAAGAATTATGTCATAAAATTAAAATGGAATTGAAAACATAAATAATTGAGAAATAAATATTTTCCAAATACCACCCCAATGGATGAATGACTGACTACTGTTAAAGATTCCCAGGTTTGGGGGCGCCTGGGTGGCTCAGTGGGTTAAGCCGCTGCCTTCGGCTCAGGTCATGATCTCAGAGTCCTGGGATTGAGTCCCGCATCGGGCTCTCTGCTCAGCGGGGAGCCTGCTTCCCTCTCTCTCTCTCTGTCTGCCTCTCCATCTACTTGTGATTTCTCTGTCAAATAAATAAATAAAATCTTTAAAAAAAAAAAAAAGATTCCCAGGTTTGTTTAAACAAATTCTGTAATTGGATTATTTATTTAGCACCATTGTATCTTTTCTCTCCGTAGTACATCTAATTGGCCTGGAGAAGATAACGCATAACTAATTGATTAATAGTTTGTAAAAATACTCCTTTCAAAATCCTGTGTATTTGAATCCCCTGCACTCTCAGTATGTGAGGTGAAAATGGAAAGTCATCCAAAATGATCATCGCCCATGAATACAGTTTTTTCCAAGTTTAAAATATTTCATTAAAATTTGTGGACCGACATAGAGCATAATCAGCATCCTAAGTCCCATGTTACTTAACAGCTGTTCCACCAGAAATGCTTCCAGGCAAATAACCTATTCACATTAAGTGTTCCTACATCCACGCTTGTGTTGCAGAGGTCATGTGGGCTGCTTTCAGAAAAAGATGCTATGAGGCTTTAACTTCCCTTCTTTATAATTAATAAAAGAATAACGAATGTGTTAGCATTCACCATAGCCTAGAAATTACCAAAGACTCCGTTTTTACTTGTCCTAAACTTGAAATTCCAATTTCTAAGTATTCTCATCTTGCTATAATAACTGTACAATGTAATTCCCAAGAGACATTGTTTGATTAATTTCTAAATCCATTTGAAAGGCATTTAAACAGACCTTAAAGAGCTTTGAAAAAGTTATAAAAATATACTTTTTCTCTTATTTTTTTAAAAGATACGTTAAAATTCTCACAATCTATGAGAAAAATCTCTGTTCTTTTGCCAACAAAGACAGCATAGCATTAAAATGTATTTTTACTTTGGAAGTTAAAAAAATTAATCTAATGTTTAATGTCACTGGGAGATTTTGTATATATTAAATGTGAATGACCACTACTTTATTAAACTAATTCTGTTTCTAAGTACTTCCAAGTGTACTCAATCTTCATATATATGTTTTCTATAAATTATATAATTTAAATATGCCAGCTAGCAAATGGTCACATCTAATTTATTAAATGTGTTCATTTACTAGCCTTGTATCAATACAGGCAACATCAGCCTTATAAAAGAATAACATAACGAAAATTAGATCAAGAATTAGCATTTTTCTTAAGTGGTATCTTCAACATTTTTGTGACTTGAGATTTTTCTTTCATTATTTTTTTTTTTAAAACAGGAAAGTCAAGTCATCCATAAGCAACCAATTTTTGTTACACTGCTGCTCTCTCACCCTGCCAAGTGACCATTGTTAACAGTCCTTCCCAGCCCTGCCCTATGTTTAAACAAATACATCTCTGTAGAGATGGTGACATATGGGCTGTCTTTTCAGACCATGGAAACAGATTGGTCTGCAGTTAACTTTTTCCCTTGATATTATGCCTTGGATAACTTTCTGAAGCCATACATCTCTGTGCCTCATTCTTTCTGAATGGCTGCATAGATTTCCTAAAAGTGAAACTGCTAAGCCATAGGGTATGTACCTTTTTTTATTTATACTATAATAGCAACAGTAAATAAACTTTCAAATAAGATTATTTTATGCAAATTAAGATTGTTATCACTCTCTTCTTCAAATCATTTAAGAACTAAAAACTCACGGGGCGCCTGGGTGGCTCTGTGGGTTAAAGCCTCTGCCTTCAGCTCAGGTCATGATCCCAGGGTCCTGGGATCGAGCCCTGCATGGGCTCTCTGCTCAGCGGGGAGCCTGCTTCCTCCTCTCTCTCTCTCTCTCTCTCTCTGTGTCTCTCTCTGCCTGCCTTTCTGCCTACTTGTGATCTCTGTCTGTCAAATAAATAAATAAAGTGTTTAAAAAAAAAAAAGAACTAAAAAGTCACTCTATAATTAGGATACATTTTATGCAGCTAAATAATCTCCATATTCCCCCTAAAATCATTGGCCACAATGCTCCTGGAGGCAGACCTTAATAGACTGCAGTGCCTGGTTTCCCTTGCCCTCCAGCCTTTGACTGGGTTCAGCCAATAGGAGGCACTGGCAGCAAGTCAAAGGAAGGAGCAGAGAGATTTGGGTATCTGTACCTTTGCTGGGCCCTGTTTCAATTGTGGCTGCTTTCCTAAGGTCACAGCTCTAGGAGGCCAGCTCCCTTCCCAAGGGTGCATCTCTCACCATGTTCTAATAACAGCTCCTTCCTCCTGCCCCTTCCGACCTGGGAGCTGAAGAGTTTCCTGTAGCTTCTACTCCCTGATTGGGGCCTGTAACCCTGCCCACATCCCTGTATTTAATACCTTCATTAAACACTTTTGTGTATGTCCTCTGTTTCCTACTGAGACCAAAGCTAATAAAATTGTCTTCAAGGGCAGTGTATCAATTAGGATTAATTAAGTATATCTGTTCCATAACAATAGCATAACAACAATAGAAACAACAAACAATGGCTTAAAGAGGAAAAATTTTCTCTCTCAAAGAAAAGACATTTAAAGGCAGTTACGATGGATTCATATGTCAGAGACTTGGGCTCTTGGGTCGGTGGCTTCCACCACACGCCTCAGGCTGACTGAGGCCGTAGCTAGCATTCTCATATTCCAGGTGGCAGAAAGGATGTCCTCCCTGTCTTTTTTTTTTTTTTTTAATTTTTTATTAACATATAATGTATTATTTGCCCCAGGGATACAGGTCTGTGAATCATCAGGCTTACACGTTTCAGAGCACTCACCATATCGCATACCATCCCCAATGGCCATAACCCAACCACTCTGTCCCTACCCACCTCCCCCCAACAATCCTCAGTTTGTTTTGTGAGATTAAGAGTCTCTTATGGTTTGTTTCCTCCCTGCAAGTTTATATCACACCAAATGAAACTTAATCAAATGACTTGCTCTCCTGTTGCAAGGAAGATTGAGAAATGAAGTATTGAATTGTTTTAGCTCCTCAGAGCAGAAAATACCCTGATAATTATGAATCAATCATAATAAAATATTTCCTTTAAAAATACAGTAAAATCCTGAAACAGACTTAACTATAGAGAAGAATTGATGGTTACCAGAGGGGAGGTGGGTGGGGGTATGGATGAAAAAGGTGATGGGGATTAAGGAGTGTCCTTGCCACGATAAGCACTGAGTAATATATGGAATTACTGAATCACTATATTGTACACCCACAACTAATACAACACTGGATGTTAACTATACTGGAATTAAAATGAAAACATAATTAAAAATAAAGATATAGCTAGCAAAATCCCAAAGAAATCCAGCTACATAGCCCATCTACTCATTCAAATTTTCATTAATTCAGAAAACGATTTCGAGGAATACTGCTTGGCAGCACGTTCCCTTTCCCAGCCCTCCAGAGGCGACTAGACACCCTTTTCATATAAACAGTAATAGTTTATATTTAAACATTTCAAACACCGCATGAGTGGCATTTAGGCCCTAAGAATTCCTAATCACTGTTGTTGTTTAGCTTTATTTCAGGCTAATACTATTCAGTTAAGAGTAGTTCCCTGAGCCAGAATGTATCACCTTTAAAGAAATGTGGCACGGATGTTTCAGCCTGACTTTATGTTGCACAGGTGTGATCTCTCGGGTGAGGATCCCAGGGAAAGAAGGCACCAAATCATCAATTTAAGTCAGGTGCATACCCACCTGCTTTTAAACTTAAGGAGTTTCCATGTCTTTATTCTACTTTTTCTCCTTTAAAGACCCTTTCATTCATCTTACATTGTAAGCACATGGAAAATGCTGAATTCAATTCTAATTCTGTATTTAGCAAGCAACCTTTGATCAATGGTTTCTGTCTTCACCAGCAGGGGCTTGTCAACAAGTATTTTAATTTGCCAGAGATTGAATTAACCAGGTGCATGATTGCATGTGAGTGAACCAATAAATTTGAATTTTTTTAGCCTGCTCTTACTCCTGAGAAGCCAAGAGAAATGAGGTAAGGTAAATGAGAGGTGAATTGTTAGAAGAAATGATTGGTGTTTCTGTTAGAAGAAATGATTGAAAAGAGGCCTCGTAGTGCTTGTATCAAGGTAGCAGATCAGCTAGAAATTAGGGGCAGAAGCCCCAACTAGTGGTAGAGGTATATTTGCCTGGAGCATGGCCTTGCTTCTATTTCTGGGAACCAAAGGTGCCAGCAGAAGGGGATGGGGTCCAATAAGAGAGAGAGAGAGATGAGAAGCCCAAATCCAACATGCAAGACAGAGATAGCAGTGGGTAGTAGCATATTTCTTATACGCTGTGATAGCTTTAAAACATGTCTGCAAATTCTTTGATACTTTTCCCATGGAGAGGTGGGAGTGGAGGTCCCCTTCCTTGAATCTGGGTCAGTCTCAGTGATTTGCCTTTAACCAAAAGAATGCATCAGAAGTGGCCCAGCATAATTTCCAAAGCCGGTTCAGGAAAGGCCCATTCCTAATTCTCAGGATCCTCACCCTTGGAGCCCAGAGCAGCCATTAGGAGATGACCAGCTACCCAGGAGCTGCCCTGTTGTGAGAAAACCCAGGCAGCAGGGAGAGTCCACGTGTTGGTGTTCTGCCTGAAAGTCCTATCTGAGGATCCAGCCAACAGCCAGCAAGTGAGTGAAGACATCTCCAACCTCTGAGTCCCCCTAGCTGAGGCCCAGAGGTAAGCCATCACCACTTCCCTATCTGAATTCCTCACCTGTGGAATTTATGAGTGTCATAAAAGGACTCTTCCGCACCACAAAGCTTGGGGGTGGTTTGGTGTACAGCAACACTAGTCAGAACACCAACCCTATGGAGTCACTGAAAATCTGGTTGAACCACACACCAGTATACACCAATGTTTACCTGCAGGTCTGCGGGAAGCTGACTGACTGCCACTGTTAAGGCTTCAGGGATTGTGCTATGAGCATGCTTTGTCTGCCAAAGAGACTCCACTTCCTGAATCTCTGTTCCACCATCTAGTAAACAAGGTTGGGGGTGGGGGGACACCTCCCCCATTCAGGGGGAGGATTCATGGTTTCAGCTTAGGTCATGATCTCATGATCTCAAGGTCATGGATTCTGCTTGAGAGTCTCTTCATTTCCCTTTGCCCCTCTTCCGCACTGTACACATATGAGCCATCTCTCTCTCTCAATAAATACATACATACATGCATACATAAATGTAAGAAAAAAAAAAAAGGTAATTCCCATCTTGCAGAATTCCTTGTTAGAAGAAATGACTGGTGTTTCTGTTAGAAGAAATGATTGAATTAGAGATATGTATGTAAAACACCCAGCACAGGACCTACCAAGGAGCCAGAATCAATTAAAAAATAGTTGAGAATTGCAATGCTATAATTTTCTGATTTTAGGTTCTCTACATTTCACTTAGAATGTGAGTGATCTTATTCTATAAAGCCAAGTCACCATATACAGCTAAGTTGGACAGACAGACCTATAAGAGTGTTTGGATTAAATGATAAATATAACTAGAAAATGAGAGTGCCATGTAAAAACAAATACAGAGTTATTTAGGGCCCTTAGCTAGAAATCAGCGTGTCCTATAAAACTGACTGCCACATACAAGATTGAATGAACCATAATCATCAAAATGACTGAGAATTAAGAAAGAAAATTAATTCCCGAAGGAAATCACTATAGATCTCATTAGTTCAGGAAAACCTACCTTAGGACTTTAATTAAAAATAATATTTATTCCAAATAAATGAGTGCTGACAGGTTTCTGCAGAATCCATAATCTTGGTTATGCTAAATCTTCTTATATTAAGGCAGACATCATTAATCTCATTTGAGATGCCCTCCAGTCTGACAGCTCTCACAGCACTGGGGCAATTTCTTGCAGCAGGCTTTTTATCTTCACAAAGGAGTTATAACTCATGCAGATACCTCATGTAAAAAGGTCTGGGCAATTAGAGACATCACTCTGAGATCTACACTGGCATTTTATCACTTTAGAAAGCATCTCATAATGAGTTTGTTCTCAAATGGAGGCCAATATCTCAACACTACCATCAAATTAACAGTGGTTATTTTATTATTTTATTGCTACCATTCTTTTTTTTCCAGAAAAGCATCAGGTGTTTTATAAAAAATGCATAGAATATGGCAAGATAAAAGAGAAATTTTAACAAGTCGATGAAGAAAATAGGGCAAAGGAAAGAATGAGAGTAGAAAATTTGGGAAAAAGTTAGAAGGAATCAGGTTAACATCCGAAAAGCATACTGTAAAATTTTATAAAGGTATGCACTTTCAAGCTGCCAGCTGATTGTTCGCTTAATATTTCAAGTCTTATGTAATGATTAATTCTAAGAATTCTGTTCTATACCTCTTCTGATTACTTTTGTGCAAGTTACTAATAGATGCATGTGCTGGGTTGAAGGGTATCTTCCCCGCCAAAAAAGTTCACTCCCCCACAAAAATTCACCTCAAATCTGTGGTGCCTTTTTTCAGAAATAGGGTCCTTGCAGGTGTAATCAAGTCAAGAAGAGGTCATTCTGGGTTAGGGTGGGTCCTAAATCCAGTGACTGCTTGTCCTTGTAAGGGCAGGGAGGATTGGATTCAGACACTCTTAGGGGAGAAGGTCATGTGATGACAGAAAAGAAAGGAGTGATACCCGGATGAGCCAGGGAGCACGGAGGACTGTCAGCCAGGCAGAGGCCAGGACCTATGCCTCCCTAGAGCCTTCAGAGGGAGAATGGCCCTGCTGAAGCTTGACTTGGAACCTCTAGAACTGTAAGAGAATAAACTCCTGTTGTTTAAGCCAACCAGTTTTTTGTCCTCCGTGAAGGCCGCCCTGAGAAGCTAATAACAAACAGCGCATAAAGGTGTTTCCTTAAGAGCATAGAATATATGCCCAGAATGAATATAAAGGCCTGAAGGAGAAAAAATTAAGTAAAAGAAACAAAATTTCTAAAAATGTTGCCTATCTAAACTTTTTGTTTAAAATCTATGGCTCCGGGGCACCTCGGTGGCTCAGTGGGTTAAAGCCTTAGGCTCAGGTCATTACCCCAGTGTCCTGGGATCGAGCCCCGCATCAGGCTCTCTGCTCAGCAGGCAGCCTACTTCCCTTCCTCTCTCTCTGCCTGCCTCTCTGCCTACTTGTGATCTCTGTCAGTCAAATAAATAAATAAAGTCTTTAGACAAACAAACAAACAAAAAAAAACACCTATGGCTTGGGCCTCTGGGTGGCTCAATCAGTTAAGCCTCTGCCTTCAGCTCAGGTCATGATCTCAGGGTCTTGGAATCGAGTCCTGAATCAGGCTCCCTGCTCAGTAGGGAGCCTGCTTCTCCCCCCTCCTCCTCCCCCTGGTTGTTCACTCACTCTCTCTCTCTCTCTCTCTCTGTGAAATAAATAAATAAAATCTTTCATAATAAAAAAATAAATAAAACCTATGGCTCCCCTATGCATCTTGGCCGGTGACAAAACAAGTATCAAGTAAACAAGTGACAAATATTAAGAGGGGTAAAAAGTCTTGGAAGCATTCAATCACATTTAGTTTAGCAGATTATTTTTATATGGATAAATGGGCTTTTGAAATTTTATTACATACACTGCTATATTCTAATTTTTCCAAAGCTATACAGGGAGGACACTCTTCAATAAATAAAAAATAAGAATACAAACGGATAGGGCACAGACAAGATGATTTCAAGTCCACTTTAAGACTGAACAGAATTAGAAAGGTAATATAATACCCAGAACCTGATAAATGTATACTAGATGTTTGCAAACCAGATGAAAACATTAGTTTGTTATCTAAATATCCTGTAGAAAGGAAACTACTGCCTCATGGCCCCAATATTTTAAGATCTGGACACCCAGCGATGTGATGGTGACTGGTGTCCACTCACAAAGGTCTTTTGTGAAGAGTCAGGACACTTTTCAGCTCTCATCACTCGGGACTTGCTGTCAACACAGTTCTGAGTTACATTCAGAAGCCAGCATGCTGGGGTTACTGGGCTCAGGTATCCTTTCATACCGTGAAAACTCACACTGTAACTAGATCACAGACTCGAAGCCTGGGGGCCTGATTGAGCCCACAGGGTTGTTTTATTTGCCCTGCTCAGGTATTTTGTTTTTAATTAACTGCTAACTTTTAAAAATTGGGAGATTTCCTCTGAATTCTGTATTACCAGCAGGCATGAATTTCTGCAGGTTAATCATCTGGAGCTGAATAGCAGTTTCCCCTTTTGCTGGAAGCCTGTCCAGTGCCCCACTGTGCACCGCTCCAGGAGCCCATAGCTATGTGGCCCCGGGATAAGAGTGCCACACTCCTGCATGTGTGACCTTGAGCAAGTGCTTTCTCTCCTGTGACCCTCAGCTCCCTCTCATGTAAAATGGGTGTAATAATAGTGTCCATCTCATGAGATTGTTCAGGGGATTGAGGGCATTAAAACACTTAGAATGTGCCACACAAACTGCGGCAACCAATACATGTCTGTTGTTATTTTGGTTAATTATTAGTTCTTAACATCTTACCAATCCCACTTTCTTCGTTTTTAGTATTTGCCTGGCCTCTATTGTTTTGACTCCGGCTCTAGGTATAGCCCCGCCCTCAATCGGAGGGAAAGGAGACAGTCCTACTAAGTGCTAGCACAGGTTCACCGGGTGTATTAGTAAGAGCTTAGAGTCTGTAGTCAGACAAGCTGGCTTTCAATCCCAGCTCTATTACTTCCCGGCAATATGTCCTTCTATTACTTAACTCTCTAAAACCCATGTTTACTTACTTCTGTAACATAGTCATGGGGAATGGTCATGAATCAGTGAGCCTAGCACAGGGCAGGGTTCAGCTTTTTCAGGTTTTATTATTAAGAAGATCAAATCTTCCTGGGCTTGGGTCACTCAGTTCCTCCCAGTGGGCTGGCAGTGCCAGTAGTATGAGCCTGGCTGGAGGCTGTTTCCCAAGGGGATCTCCAGGTGAGGGAGATATGAATTAGGAGAAATCCAAATATAGCTTGGAGCCACTCATAATTAATCCCTGGTTACCCCTTTATTTTGTTACCCCAAAATATATACCCCAGATAGCATTAAAACTTGCATTGCCTTGAAATTAAAAACAATTCTTCTAAGATGGAAGCAGATTTTTTTCTACATTTCAAGTAATAAAAGCATCTAAGCATATATGACAAAGGGATGAAGGAATTTCAAGTTCTTAATGTTTTCCAAAATAATCCCTTAATCCCAAAACAGGCTTCTCAAATCATTGCCTTCACAGCTGGACATCCATCCACAGCTTGAATTCTCTCCAAATCTTATCAAAGATTTAAAAATAACTTTTAAAATAGCACTGTAGACAGTCACATTAAACAGTGTCTGAGAGCAGATGACCTCAACAGTATTTCTTAAAGAATACTTTATCCTCCTCAACTTGTTTTAGGCTCAATGATTCTAAAATTTTTCATTTCTTAGAAGCAAAAAAAATGTTCTATCCACAAAAGAAATAAAGACAGTCACGAATATCAAAGTGTTGACTCAATAGGAAAATCTTCCTTATGAGATTATCCCCTGTAGAGAAAAAGTTTTCTGAATCTCAATGACAATAAGATTAAAAAATAGCTGAATGTTAAATCAATTTTTAAAACTAATCAAGACGTGGACAAGAAGGATCATAGCTTTATTCTTAAAAGCCGAGAGAGAGAAAGAAAGAGAGAGAGAGCGCATGGAGAGAGGAAGAAAAAGGAAGAAAGAAAAGGAACAAAAATTGATCAATAATAGATGAGTAACTTGTGGTAAATTCATACAATAAAATACTACATAGCAATGAAAAAGAATAAAGTGCTGCTATATGTAACAAGATGAATGAGTTTTGCAGACCTAATATTAAGCAAAAGAAACTTCAGAATACTGGTTACCTTTGTGGGAGATTGGGAAAGAGCATAAAGGAATTCTCTGGGGCATTGGAAATGCTTTATATCTTCAGCCGGATGGTGTTTTCATAGGTTTATTTGTATGTAAAAAATTTACTGAGCTGTACACTTAAGATTAGTGGACTTTTTAAAAGAATTTATTTATTTGACAGAGAGAGAGTTCACAAGTAGGCAGAGAGGCAGGCAGAGAAAGAGGGGGAAGCAGACTCCCTGCTGAGCAAGAGAGAGCCCAATGCAGGGCTTGAACCCACCTGGCATCATGACCTGAGCCCAAGGCAGACGTTTAACCGACTGAGCCACCCAGGAGCCACGCAGGTGCCCCTCTAAGTATTTATTTTAAAAAGAGCATGACACGTGCTCCAAAGTATCCAAGCCCCAAAGACTTATACCTAGATATAGGAAATGTAGGTAAAGACAAACCTTTTGCCCATTTTTATTAAGAACAGTATAATCTTTGTTTTAGCTCTGACCCTACGGTGAGTCTTCATTCCCTCCCCCAGCCTATTCTAGTATCTTCCTCCTCTCTGACCTTCCATCACTAACTACAACAGAACATTCCTTTGCTTTTCTCCTGGGAACTAACTCCCTGTCAGCTACCTGAAGGTTAGTCCCACTCCAGGGCCTGGAGCCTGCACTTCTGCCCCAGGAGACTGCCTAAAGCATCTTTCCATAAAGGCACATCATTGTGACCAAAATCCTGGATGACATATTCTCTATATTTTCCCAAATAAAACAACTCCATTACAGTTTGTGAAAAATAAACAGCCAGACATGAATATGCATGTCCAAAAAGATGGAAAATAAACATGACTGAGAAAGTCTGCTGTTTGTTCATATTTCAGTTGTGAATAAAACTCTAGGCCCTAGCCTCAGTAGCAGGCACCAAAAAGAAGTTAATATTGGAAAAGCCTCTCTGTAAACTCAAACTTGCTCTGAATTTGTAGGTCACTGGAAGACAAACGTGGGTATATTTCTCAAAGGGAGAGGGTGCTATGGGCATTTAGGGTAAGACAATTCTTCCCTGCAGGGTTCTGCTTTTGCTCCACGCAGTGAGGGGAAATACAGACCCCCTTCAGGGAAGTGGCATGGTCAGTGACCAACTACAGCTTGACATCTACTCTCTGGGGGTGAGGGTATCAGTACCATTGGAATGGGAACCCAGTATATAAATGAAGTTTGGTTGCAGGAAAATAAATTGACATTTCTTACTCACAAGATAGTGGCCGGAGCTTGGTACACATCAACTCCTGTCTGGTGGGAAGCATTCAGGCTGGAATGGGGCTGCCATGGGCAAATATGTAACACCCATGGGGACACCAGTCCTATCATACACACTGTAGATTAGTGTATTTATGAAACAATTTTACCACTGATAAAGATATCTTGAGAGAGAAGGTTAATCTGGATTTGAACTGAATGGACATTCACCAAATTTGGACGGGCCTCAGCTTTTTTGCATGTAATATGGGGATAAACATCTTAGCATACAGGATTGCTATAAGGATTAAATGAGAAAAATGTATGTAAAACACAATGCAATGTCTGGGGCATAGGAAGTATAAATAGGAGCTATTATCCCAATATATAATTTTCACTTAGCTCATCTTATTCCTCTGAAGGTAAATTTCAGGACATATGAATAGACTCTATATTATATACACCAGGCACATGCTACCTCAGGATCTTTGCATTGACCTGGAATGTTTTTCTGGCAGATGTCCATTTTCTTCCAGTGAATCTCCTCAGATTTACTTTCTCAAAGTGGCCTACACAGGATTCCCCTTTCATAATTCACAAGTCTGACCCCCTTACCCTGCTTGGTACTTCTTCCCCCAACACCTGTCACCTTTTAACATAGTACGTTCTATGCCTCTTATTTTTATTCTGTGCTCACAAGACTATAAATTCCAGGACAGGGATTTTTGTCTGTTTTGTTCAGCAACACCTTAATGTCTAGATCAGTACCTGACCCAAGGTAGACACTCAATAAATATTTGTAAAATTGAATTGCTGGTTGAATATATTCCCACAGAATTTTATGCTTTTTAGTTTGGACCCATTATTTAGTTGGTCAGCAGATTTTGAGAAATGATTACCTGCTTTTATCCTGCTTCTTTCAGTGTGGCCCATCACCCACATTCCATGCAACCAGCCACACTGGGGAAAACTCCAGGTCTCCAGCCCTGTTCAATAACTAGCTGTGCAAACCTTGGCAATTTATTTAGCCTTTCTGTGTTTTGTTTGCATCACTTATAATGAAGATAAAAACCATCTCTCCTCCACAAAATCCTAGGAGGATTCAATGAGTCAATGCATATGAAGATCTTACAACAGTGCCTGGTACACACTCAATAAATATCAGCTATTGTGATTCTATTTATAGCCAAATGGAGGACCTTAACCCCTTTAATCCTGATCTCCATTCCTATTGCTCCCTTTTGGGATACTCATCCTCTCCTACCTCTTCTTTCGTTTCCCATCAGTTTGAAACTATGCTGTTTCTTCAGCTTCAACTCTCCCCTTTCTTCCATTAACCTTTAAAAAAAAAAAAAAAAGCATTTGTTATTAGGTCCAAATTGCTTTTGGGAACTCCAGGTAACTCTGCGACTAACCTGTGCCCAGACTAAAGCTTTCAGGTTTTAGCACTGTAGGTCTAAGAAAAATCCCCATGGGAACAAGGTGGAAATTCTTCTTACAAGGTGCTTTATTCAATGTTAATCCAAAACTATTTTAATACTATCATTTACACCAAACATTTACCCCATTTCATTTAAGGATTTTGGGTGGGGAAGGGGTAGGAACAGAGGGAGAGGGAGAGAGAGAATCTTAAATAAGCAAGCTCCATGCCCATCATGGAGCCAGAGGTGGGGCTCAATCTCAGGAACCTAACTGAAATCATGACCTGAGCCAAACCTAGGAGTTGGACACTTAACTATTTTTGTCACCCAGGCACAAACAGGTTTTTAGTTTTTAAAACTAAAAACAGGTTTTTAGTTTTTAAAACTAAAAACAGGTTTTTAGTTTTTAAA
>NC_081558.1:135825270-135974435 GCF_022355385.1 Mustela nigripes | reverse complement strand
CAATGTGGCCCTCCTTAACATCTTGGACTGTACTATTTTAAAGAGGAAATGATTACAAGTCTTCTAAAACAAAAAATTTGCCTTGAAACTAATTTAGAAATCCCTGAGATTATATATACATATACATATATATATGTACATATATGTATATATACCCTCTGAACTTCATTCTGATGCCAGAGGAGAAGAAAATAGCCTATTCCCTGGAAAGGCTGTGCTATCTGAACTTGGACAGTGTAAAATCTGCCCTTACCTCACACCATCAGTCTCAGGAAAAGGAGGCTGCCAGCAAACTTGGCTAAAGGTTGGGAGGTAAGAGGTCCAAAGGATTAAATTTCCAACTCCCAAAATAACCCCTGAGTACTCCTGTCACCTCAAATCAGGTCCTGCATGCTTCTTCATGCTGGAACAGTGCCACCTCTCTGATCTGATCCCAGGAGGCCCTGTGGAGCCCTGGATGGCTCTCTGTCTCCAGAGGACAGCCTCCTAGAGAGGCTGGGGAGCCCACTGTATTAAAGTAGACATACAAAGTGCATCTTCTCTATTCTTATACTCATCATTCTTCTCTTTCTTTAACATCCTCTCTTCTACCTTCTCCTCCACCTACCTTTAGACTAGCAGTAGGCCTCAGGAGAGTGTTTTCCAAAACTTATTAATATGAGTAGCACTGTCATATATCCTTCCCCCGCATCATGTCCAAATCCCACCTGTGCTATATCCTTAATTTAGTTCATATTTTCACTTACATTTGCAAAGACTAGTTATTAATGTATAGCACTGCTTTAAATTTAAAACCATTTTCACTTGCCATAAACAGAAGGCTCACGCATAAATATAATTAAAATAAAACTACATAGTAGTGAAATCTTGGATATGGTGCAGGTGTTTTGTCTGAGTCCTACTCTGTTAGGTTAAGGACTGCTGGAGAAGTATTAAAGACATACTGGCATCGAAGTGAGACTTCTTCCTTGAAATGGGGAGACTGGAAAGAGGACCAAAAAGAGAGCAACTTGCTCATCTTGCTTTTAAATATCATGTCTACATAAAACTTAAGCATTCCCACTTTGGGAAATATTCCTTTGAATTTTAGACTCACATAAGGCAAAGAAGGTTGTGAAATTTTATAAGGCTCATTTCCTTCAAGTAAGCACTGAGTACATTATTTATTAACTGTACTCAAAAACTTGCTGCATGTTTATTCTCAGTATTTGTGCACAGCTTTGGACCAAGTACCACGGAGTGTTTTGGATATAAGACTCTTTCCCGTGAATAACAAAATGCTGCAAGTGACTAGATCTTTGGAAGCCATCTAGCCCAAATCGTGACCCATTTCCACGAAAAGTGGAAAAGTGAGTTAGGGTTCGAGGCCGAGGGCGCTGTGCCCAAGGTCACGCAGAGGGTGGTCTAATTTTGGGGTTCCTGCAGTCCTGGGAACAAGCTATCTCGTCCCTCAGAAGACTTTAGAAGGGTTGCCTGACTGGCGGGAAACCAAACCTCTCGCTTCCACTGTGTTGATCGCAGTTGCTATGGCAGCGGCGCGTTTTCCCCGCCTCGTCTTAGTGACGTCGAGAGACCGGTGTCCAATGGGAAAGCAGCTCGGCGTCACGCACCGCCTTTCCCGGCGGGCACCGCCTTCTTAGCCGGGTGAGTAGCATCGACTGCGTGGGGAAACACTGGCTCCGGTCGCGGCCGCGGCAAGTTACATCGTCTTCCAATCTGTCCGCGTCCGCCGCCGCCGGTGACAGAGCCAGTATGTTCGGGATGCTGAGCAGCAGCTTTGAGGATGATCCCTTCTTCTCGTGAGTGTCTGGGGTCGAGAGCCCGCGGTCGCGCGGAAGTTCAGGGATCTTAAAGGGAGCTATTGTAAGGGAAAGTGCGAGAAAGCGGAGGAAGGCGAGAGGGAATTTGAGGAACTTCAGGAGGCGGCTGGAAATATTATGTTGGCTTATGTGTTAGTACTATTTTAAAACTGAATAACATGAAAGTAACAATTGAAAGAATAATTGGTTAAAAAAGGATGAAATGATTAATATAGAAAAATAAAATGGTTAACATTTCATTCTAAAGGTTATAAATTACAATTAAGGGGTGTATGGATTCAGAAAAATGTATAGTGCTGTTTTAGTTAACTTGTTTAGGAGCTTTTGGAACATTTACAATTAATGCCATCTTGACAAGTTTTAAAATTTGTGCTCTAATATGATTTGCTCTTTTAAAAGTCTCTGAAGAGTAGGGACTAACTAAATATATCCATAGATTTGTTGTGCTGTTGAAATGATTCTTATGTAATTGTGACATCACTGCAATGGGTAGTATTTAAGAAGATTTTGACAACTTTTAAGTTGCATTATGTCCGCAATTATATCAAAAATAGCAATGGCCTTAACTGTGAGTGTATAATTAGTACCTTTTTTAAAACGTCTAGCAAAAGTGTAATTTAAACTCTTGGGTAACTGTCTGAGCAAAGGCAATGAACCCAAGAGTCAGTGTCAGAAATAGTAACAGACCACAAATAGTAGGCATACATCAAAGAGCACTCTTCCCTGTGCTTAGGATGGAAAGGACCGTTGGTTACATGTCAGTGGGTCTTTCGGTCATCACTTTCCATAACCTTCTTCAAATGCAGACAGCCATATCATAAAAATTTAGGATTAATTTCTTGTACTTAACTTTATAAAACATTCATCCTTATAATTTTGTTTCTCCACAAATAACTGTTTAGAACGTAAACACAACCGGGTTGGGGAGAGTAAAGATGAAAAAGAATGTGTGTTTCTATTTATTCAAGTACTCTGTCATTTAACCCACCCCTTTTACTCTAACCCCAAACAAAATGAGTATCCATTACTTATATAAGTTCAACATAAGAAATTCCTAAAGGTTGTAGACACCTTAAAGAACACAGAAGGGTTCCATGCCCACCATCTTTTGTATAAAAATTAGCCCTTTTGCTAACCTAATGTGTCACTGTGTTCCTTTACTGCTAACTTAATACCTGACATGTAGAAAGTATTCAGTAAATATTGTTTAATGATAATCTGGTGTCCTTTACACTTTGTAAAGGACTTTGTATTATATTGTATTTAATATGTATTGTAGTTTGTATTGTATTGTAGTTAATCTGGTATTTAGTTGATTGCTGAAAGCATTTGCATTCAACATATGCTATTGTTGTTGTTGACACTTTCTAATTTGAACACTAACATCATCTAAATAACCATTAGTTCAGTATATCAAGGATGTCAGTATAATAAGCACACTCTTCTAATTTACTAATTACTCAAAAGTGGGCAAATAGTTTTTGGATATAAAATTAGAATTATTAAATAATATGAGGCTGGTAAAATCCTGTAATCAAATTGTTGATGTTTAAAAGATTGGAGTAAAAAAAATTAATAGTATCTATAGTCTTGAATTCAAAAATGTTCATTTTCAATGTTTACCCTAAATGTTGTACCTTAAATGTTTCATCAGAAAATTAAAAGGAAACTATAAAAGTGATATGTTGAAAAAAAAAGGTGATATGTTGAAGTTTAGTGTTTTATTATGTATTTGGAGCTTTTTTTTGTACCTGATATTGCAGAGCTGAAATTCAGTGAAAGTTGCTATACAATATACTCTCATATATACCTTCTTAAGTAAATAACACTTGTAATTTCATCAAAAACACGAAAGCTAAAAGCTGGCACTTCTGCATGCAATTTACTCTCAAGAATACTACTTTCCCTTCCCATTTATATTTGCTTGAGAAGAAATAGAAATGCATACGTATGGACAGGAAAATCAATTTGAGGTCCACATGATTTTGGCATCCATTCCTATATCCTAAGAAACATTGATTATTTAATATAAAAATTTACCTATATCCGGTACAGTCTGAAAATTTCTACTCTGTGCAGAAACATGAACTTTGAATCTTCTGAGCTGCAGAAATGAGAGGCTGATCATGCAAGTCTACAAAGGATAGCTATGTTACCACATATCAGATATTAGATATTAAAGGCTTAGAAGCAGGTCGGCAAATCCATCAGACTTATTTTTAATTATAAATCGTTAGCATTTCCTTAAGGGTATCCTATGTATGATGACCAGTCTTTGGTCAAAGAACCTCTATGTATATTCACAGGCTGTTACTTTTTCCATGTCCTTGGTCTTAGCAGGAACTGAAACATATATCTATAATTTTTTTTAATTAAATTATTTTGCACTTTGGAAGTAGTTGAAGGACACTGGCTTTGACTTACATACTGAGTTGAAGGTGAATATATTCCATGTACAAGATAGGCCTTGACTGCTATTTTCTTGATTGAGAATATTGTCATAAAACGGGAAATAAAATCACCTTTCTAAATAAGCTTTCGTGAACAATGAATGTTCAGGGTTACACACATACTTGTTTCCAGACTTAAAGTCTGAGGTAGGGTCTTCATCAAGATGACATAGTTTGGTGCTAATTAGTATTCTGCCTAATAAACCTCTAATTTTAATCATTTAATAGAGGTGGCTTGAGAGTACTCCGCTAACATTTAAGGTTTTAATTTTCTGGATCCCATTTTATGTTAAGACACCCAACAGCTTCTGTGATTTTTGACACCTAAAAATTTGTTCTCAGCAATATGTTAAGATAGATATTTCTTATAAATGAACTTTGCAGATTTCAACATCATATTTGATAGAATGAAGCACTATGATCCTTGAACTGAAAGAATTTCTAAGGTAGACTTTGGACTTTCTGTGGTTCAGTAGGTTTAAACTATTGAATTAGGAGCCAAGATGCACAACAAGAGTATGACATAGTTGCTGGATCAAGAAATGCCATTTGGGGGCACCTGGGTGGCTCAGTGGGTTAAAGCCTCTGCTTTCAGCTCAGGTCATGATCTTAGGGTCCTGGGATCCAGCCCCGCATCGGGCTCTCTGATCAGCAGGGAGCCTGCTTCCTCCTCTCTCTCTGCCTGCTTCTGCTTCTCTCCCTACTTATGATCTCTGTTAAATAAATAAATAAAATCTTAAAAAAAAAAAAGAGAGAGAAATGCCATTTGGTAGCATCTAATCATATAATACTTAGTTCTATCACTGAACATTGTAAATATCTTGCATAAAAGTACTTAAAGGATGAGAGGGGGCCATGGTCATTCCTGCAGTCCTTTTAATATAAAAGGCTTCTGCCATACCACCATTTTATTTCATTTTGTTTTATTTTATTTTATTTTTATTAACATATAATGTATTATTTGCCCCAGGGGTATAGGCCTGTGAATCATCAGGCTTACACATTTCACAGCACTCACCATAGCACATACCCTCCTCAATGTCCATAACTCTATCCCTACGCCCCAATCCCCCCAGCAACCCTCAGTTTGTTTCATGATATTAACATGGGTTTGTGTTTGTCTTAGGGCTTGTCTCCTTCCCGATCCCATCTTGTTTCATTTTTTCTTTCCCTACTCACCACGACCCCCCACCCTTCCTCTCAAATTCTTCATATCAGAGAGATCATATGATAAAAAAAGTCTTTCTCTGATTGACTTATTTGGCTCAGCATAATACCCTCTAGTTCCATCCATATCATTGCATATGGCAAGTTTTCATTTCTTTTGATGACTGCATAGTATTCCATTGTATATATATCACCTCTTCTTTATCCATTCATTTGTTGATGGACATCTAGGTTCTTTCCATAGTTTGGCTATTGTGGACATTGCTGCTAGAAACTTTCTGGTGCATGTGCCCCTTCGGATCACTACATTTGTATCTTTAGGGTAAATACCCAGTAGTGCGATTGCTGGGTTGTAGGGTAGGTCTATTTTCAGCTTTTTTGAGGAACTTCCCAGAGTGGCTGCACCAGTTTGCATTCCCACCAACAGTGTAAGAGGGTTCCCCTCTCTCCACATCCTCACCAACATTTGTCGTTTCTGGACTGTTAATTTTAGCCATTCTGACTGGTGGGGAGGTGGTATTATCTCATTGTGGTTTTGATTTATATTAACCTGATGTTGAGGGATGTTGAGCACTTTTTCATGTGTGTGTTGGCCATCTGGAAGTCTTTGTAGAAATGTCTGTTCATGTCCTCTGCTCATTTCTTGACTGGATTATTTGTTCTTTGGGTGTTGAGGATGGTAAGTTCTTTGTAGATTTTGGATACTAGACCTTTATCTGATATGTTATTTGCGATTATCTTCTCCCATTCTGTCAGTTGTCTTTTGGTTTTGTTGACTGTTCCTTTGCTGTGCAAAAGCTTTTGATCTTGATGAAGTCCCAATAGTTCATTTTTGTCCTTGCTTCCCTTGCCTTTTGCAATGTCTCAGAAGAAGTTGCTGCAGCTCAGCATACCACCATTTTAAACTGTGCTTCTAAACAGCAGGGAAATGAAGAATTGCCTATGGAAATGTAATTCATTCTTCAAATATTTCTTAGGTTTCTATTATATGCCTAATGCTGTGGACTCTATTATTTGTAGAAGTCATGCCCCATTCCCTCAAGATTCTGTTAAGAATGTAATATGCGTTATTTCTAGTGTCAAAACTTGGATCACCTAATATATTTTCTTTATGGACCTTTATACCTCATTGGAACTAGGGAACATTTGTTTATGATCAAAAGAACCATAACAATCTGCTGATAAGCTTTTATTTATTTATTTATTTATTTTCAGCATAACAGTATCATTTTTTCACCACACCCAGTGCTCCATGCAATCCGTGCCCTCTATAATACCCACCACCTGGTATCCTGGCCCCCCCCCCCCCCCCGCCACTTCAAACCCCTCAGATTGAAGCTTTTTGCCACCACAATGTATAGTGCAAGGAAGGAATTTCTCTTAATAAATGGGACTGCGATGTCAATTATCTGAGACCCTTATGTATAAAGAATAAATTGCTTTTTACTATATTATTGTACTGGCTAAATAAAAATTGAAATTGATCAATATATTTATATATTTGAGAGTCTTAAAAACAGGACCTTATTTGGAAATAAAACTTACTGTCCCTTAAAACAAAACAGAAAAAAAAACACCTTTTATGTTGAAATTATTCCCAATCTAAGAGGTTTTTTTTTTTTTTTTTTTTTTTAGTAGTGGAGGGGCAAACTTTATTTCTCATAGCTTGTGATAGGTAAATAATATGGTGTAGAAAGGGTACATTTTGTGCAAAATATCCTTCCGTATGGTTGTGGTTTGTGTCAGCAATCCTAAAAGAGGTATGGCTACCATAATAGCATAAGTAAATCTTTTCTGATTTAAATGAAAATGCATCTTTATGGAAAATCTGAAAAATATAGAAAGTCTGGTAAAGGAAATCATGCAATCAAGATTTTATCATTTTGGTGTATTTTGTTTCCATTTTCCATATATGAAAAATATTTTCCAAAATTAGAACAAAGTTTTATGATCACAAATACACTGTTTTTCCTCTACATATGCCATAATCACTTTCCTAGCTTTATTCTCTAAAGTGTGATTTTAGTGTCTGCAAAGTATTGCATCCTATGGATGTATGGAGAATATTTTTTCATATAAATCTTTAGCCACATTTCAAATTATTACTTTAGAATAGCTTATGTATATGAAATGACCAGTTTATAAAGTATGAAGTTTATAAAGTCTCGTCATATTTCCACTTTACTTTCCTAGAATGAAACATTAGTTTTCAAGAGAATAATACGAATAGGGAGAAAAATATAAAAATGACTGAGTTCTTACCTGAGAAAAGAAACTCTGCATTAGGTTTATTTTTAAAATAATAGAATAGTTCCTTGCTACGACAAGAGATTTTTGGCTTTAATAAAAAAGAATTCAAGCTTGAACAAGAGAAATTTTAAAGTCTTATCTCTGAGCAGCTGCTGTTCTGGGTAGACAAGAATTGAACTCACTTCAGGGCCCAGCCGGATTTCTTCCTGAATGGTTTAGACAGGTGCAAAAGCCAGACTGGGAGCACAATTTCGTCTTAATGCTTTTTCCAACAAGCAGCCTTTTGTTCATGTCACTCAAAAAACACATTTTTAACAGTTGTTCTATATATAAATATACCTACTTCTATTTAAATGAAGAGGAACCTGGGCAACATATTAAATGAGCCCATGTAGTTGTTGAATTTGTAGCCCAGTTATAATGCAATTAGAAAAATAAATCTCACTAAATTCTATATTCCTATGGAAAAATAATAGCTGCTGAATACTCACTTATTAACAGAACAAAATCTAGTGTTCTCTGAAGTATTTTTCTTCTTTGCAGTTGAATTTCATCCATATATCTAAAGGGAAAGTTAACTGGTTTTCTTAAGTGATGCATATTAATAAGAATAAACATTTTAATCTCTACACCAGTACCCATATTCTAAGCTGTAAATGTCCAGTGAATAATGGAGCTCTAAGCAAAAGGACTGTCTTTTGAACTATCCATTTTAAAACATCAGGTGGTGTGAAATCCTCTAACTCCACATAGTTTTATTTCTCTTTGTTTAAAAAAATTTTAATAAAACATTTCAAACATATACTACAAAAGTATAACAATTGTATATCTGTCACCCAGGATTTCAAAATTTATACTTGTTTTATCCATCTCTATTTCTGCTGATATCTCAAATGTATTTTAAAGCAAATTCCAGATTTCTTATCATCTAACCTCTATTTCCAAATACATTTCTGAAAAATATGGTTTCCTTATATAACCACAGTACCATATCATATGGAATAAAACATAATTATAATTGCTTGGCATCATTTGGCATAAGTATCATCAAGACATGAAATACTTTTAAATAATCTAGTTTTTGAGGTAACAATCAAAAAATTGTTTCTTAGACAACTCTTTATGGGTCTTAGAACTACTTGAAATTATGTTCTTTAAGTATAAAGAAGGATATCCAGACACCAAATTCTGATTCCTTAATATTAAACTAACTTGATCTTCAGTTCTTAATTTCAGAAGCATAAACCAACTCCCTTTCTGCTCTCCAGTGTGTTCAAACCTAAGTGGCTCCTTGTGTGCGATTGATCCATTTAATTTTTAAAATTGTTATAACTTCCCTATAATGCTAGTTGCCTACAGTTCTGTTACAGTAGTGATAGTATTCTGTCAAATTTTCTATGCCTGTCACTCTTACCAATAAGACAAAAATCCCAGACTAAAAATCCCACAAGTATTCATGGAAAACTGATCTTGTTTATGATATTTTTCTGCACTGTATGTATAATATCTTTACTTGTATTTTTCTTAGTATGTTAGAGTTTGTTTTCAGTTGAGAAGAATGAGATATAAAAAATATATAAATCTAATGTCTGGTGTCTTCATTTTATTGTATTTCCTGAGTGGACTTAGTACAATTATGTGGGGTTTTTTTAAAAGATTTTATTTATTTATTTATTTGACAGACAGAGATCACAAGTAGGCAGAGAAGCAGGCAGAGAGAGAGGAGGAAGCAGACTCCCTGCTGAGCAGAGGGCCCGATGTGGGGCCCGATGTGGGGCTCGATGTGGGGCTCGATCCCAGGACTCTGGGATTATGTCCTGAGCTGAAGGCAGAGGCCTTAACCCACTGAGCCACCCAGGTGCCCCACGTTTTTTCAGTTAATACCCAGCATTTATCTAAAGTGACTCTTCATTCTGAGAGACTCAGTTACTAATTTGATAAAGAATAATTTAATTTTCCTGTAGAAATTTTTGTATTCAGTTGCAATAGGAGTATCTTCAACCTGTGCACACTGGAGAGAGCACTTTCCTTTTATGACTTTACATAAAATTTGTCAGCAGGAAAGAGACGGTACAGTAGTGTTCCTAAGCAGATCAGTATATAAAGGACAAGAGAGTCATGGCAGGAGAGGAAATGGAGAACTAAGAGTACTGACATGTCACAATTTTTTAGAGTATGGATTTGTCAAACAAGTGATTTGTAAAGTTGTTATCTATCATCCAGACCAGCGGTGATCCTAATGTGGATGCAGTTGGAAATTATCACATTGGTCAGGTATGCAGGTAACCTGCTACTTTTATTTAAGTCATTATTAACTCTATTTTTATATTCAACAATTTCTGTTAAAAGAATTGATATTGGTCAAGAATAAAAAGATCTATGGAATAAACTAGTCTAGAAACACTCTCATACACTAAATAAATTTAATACAGCCTCTATATTAGATTTATTTAGAGACTACTCATCTTTTTATTTCTTAATAGTTTAAAAAAATACTTTGCACCATATATGGTAGTCTCAATCATTCAAAACAATATAACAAATTTCTGCATTCAATTTTCAGGAATTGTGTCCCAAGTTTAATTAAGGCAATAAGGCCTCAGAACTATACGATGTGTTTGAAGTGGTTTCTGCCCTAGCATATTTTTTAAAACTAATGCCTAAGTAATAACAGCTGGTAAATTACTTTATTAAAACATAACATTTAGAAGCTTCTCACCATAGACTTTGACAAGCTAATATATTTTTAGGGTTTTCACAGGATAAGATAAATTGGCATACTTTATTTTACAACATTTTAATGGGATTTGCTGAGAGATCAGCTTTATTACTATTAAGAAAGAAAAAACACATTTATACAGCCTGGAGTGAACATGTGCATTGATTTGGAATTGCAGAACTCTTTTCCCGTATCAATTTTCCATAGTTACATGTGCCCTAGGAGACTTTAAATTTTTTTTTAATCTTAAAATTCAGTAACATCCAACATTTGGTAATAACGTAAGGTATTAAGGTGCTTTACATTTTCAAAAGTGTATTTTTGGCATATGTAATACATGCTTAGGCAAAAACAAAAGGTACAGAAGAGTACATGTTTAAAAGACTCACTTCTCATGACAATGTGAGTATGCTTAATACTAAACTGTGCATTTAAAAATGCCTAAGTTGGGAAAAAATCTCAGTCAGTTATACAGTAATGATCTGTGCACTTCTCTGTATGTACTATACTTCAATAAAAAAGCTTATTGAGACAAAAAAAAACCCAAAAAACTAAAAGAATCCCTCTCACCTATCACCTTTGGCCCTCAACCATCTAGTTACCCTCTTGAATGCAACCACAGTGACCAGTTTGCTGTGCAGCTTCCTAGGGATATGTTCTATACATTTATAAGCATATATATCTGAATTTTTTATACAGATGGACATATACTATATATCTTGTTAATCCTTCCATGTTAGCATATAAACATCTGCCTTGCTCTTTTAAAGGTGGCATAATAAACCATTTAAAAGAGCTTTTAATAGCTCTTTTCCTATCCTTTTTTAGTTATTCTATCAATCAGTAAAGAAAAATCTTTAGGCTAATTTTGGATAGTGGAGTGAGCAAGAGAGATATGTTCCTTTTCCTTAAGAAGCTTTTAATCTAGCAGAAAAGACAATATTTTCTACATGTTATTTTATTATCAATAGTCTTTACTTATAAAGAGGCCTAACACAGATAGCAAGACTATTTTCAACTTTTAAAAAATTTCTCCTTTGACTCTCAATAATGGTAACCTATGCCTTCTTTTTGTGGGAAAGGAAAGAAAAGTAGAAAAGAAGATAGTGAAGAGTACTTAAAAGAAAAATGATAAAATAGTTTGAATAGTCAATACTACTTAGAAATACTGGACTGGGATTAAAGCTTCAAAAGGGTGACCTTTCCTACTTAGATTGGTTCAGTTACAGAAAACAAAATTTACTGACTTTAGGCAGAAAAGAATTTATTACAGGGCATTAAACAGGTTATAGAATGATTATGATGGCTTAAGAAACAAACTCGAAATTGAACTTTGAAGAATGACTCCTAAAGCCACATCAGAGGTCCAGACCAGGGGTTGGGGAGCAGTGGCCACTTCCCACACTAGGAATTGTTGAATTGGGAAGCTGTTGATACTTCTGCTGGCTCTAAAGTCATGGTACCTGTGAGGACCCATACCACCAAAATGAATTTCCCTTCCCTGGCCTCTAATAAGCTCTAGGGATCACACTCGCAGTTCTGGTAACACTGCAACAAAAAGACTATGTTACTCTGTGATCATGTTTACCAAATAAGAGAAGTAATAGTACATACAGATTGCCACACTTATGCTTTCTAGTTCTCAAATAAATGGCCATAATTGGCAGAACTTAAACCCAGAAACTTTGCTGCAGTAGAGTCTAGGAAATTAAATCTTAACCTTTCTTTTTATGCAGTATAGAAAGGCACATTGAAAGGAGATTGAAATGGGTTGAATGTGAAAAGCTTTATAGAGGTGTCGGAAGATAGTGCATTCATTTTGAAAAAACTAACCAGAGATACAAGAAATTAAAATTTTGATTTTAAAATGAAAAAAAAAATTAGCTAAGTAGGATTTTCACAATCAAAGACTTAATTAGCAACCTGGGAAACTGAACCAAAGAATTTCTTCCAATATGTAGGACAAAATCACAGAGGGTTCAAAGTTCTACAAAGAAGGAACAGAAAGAATAGTAAATATTCAAAGAAATATTTTAAGAACAATTTCTAAAACTAAACAAAGACCTAAATCCTTAGAACACAGATTGAAAAGGGAAATTTGAGGGTTGTCAGGATTTTTTAAAATTCTATATCCAGAAGCATAATAATGTAATTTTGATACATTTAAAAATATATACAGAAAAGAATCATAGATCTTTCAGAGAGTGCAGATTTTTTTTTAAAGATTTTGTTTATTGGAGAGAGAGTAAGTGAGAGAGCATGAGTAGTGGGGAGAGGAGGACTCCCCACTCAGCAGGGAGCCGAATGCAGGGCTCTCTCCCAGGACCCTGTGATTATGACCTGAGCTGAAGGCAGACACTCAACCAACTAGCCACCCAGGGGCTCTGAGCGTGTAGACTTTTTTAGAAAGTATAAGAACCACATTGTCATCACTCTTAACACTAAGTAAGGAAGATAATGAAACAATATAGATTCTCAAAATAGTGAGGAGAAATGATCCAGATTCTATGCCCAGATAAGCCATTGTTTCACTTTGGGTGTGAAGAAAACTTAGACATGACTACTAAAAATTTACTGTGCTCAAAATTACTAGGTGTTAGAATCCAGAAAAGAAATAGTAAGATAGGGGCGCCTGAGTGGCTCAGTGGGTTAAAGCTTCTGCCTTCAGCTCAGGTCATGATCTCAGGGTCCTGGGATCAAGCCCCGCATCGGGCTCTTTGCTCCGCAGGGAGCCTGCTTCCCTTCCTCTCTCTGCCTGCTTCTCTGCCTACTTGTGATCTCTCTCTGTCAAATAAATAAAAATAAAATATTGGAAAAAAAAAGAAATAGTAAGATATAAGAAGTAATGATCATTCAGAAGTAAACTAACCCCAACATTTCTTGATAGAGGGAGATTGAACTAGAGCACTTGCCATCTCCTTTTATTCTTTCCATGGAAACAGAGTTCACCTGTTTCCTCTCTTGAAGTTAGCAGGACAGATAAAAACCCAACTAACATGCAGCCCATTCTGAAGTTTTGAATTTGGATGACTGTGCCATAAAGAGGAAGAGCTGGCTAAGGAAAAAGACAGTGTGGGAAATGTTAGGTTAAAGACTTACTACAATAGTAATAGGCAAATGTCCCAAAATTACTTTATTATTATTTGTAATTTATACTCTGAGTATTTTAGAAAGTATTACAGCTTCTATTGTAAGATCAGTTCCCTATTTCCACTTCCTGGCACAGTGCTTTTTACATAGGTATCCAGTAAATATTTGTTAAATAAATGGAGATAGTTTTTTTTTTTTTAAGATTCCTTTTTTTAATTTGATAGAGATCACAAATAGGCAGAGAAGCAGGCAGAGAGAAAGAGGGGGGAAGCAGGCTCCCTGCTAAGCAGAGAGCCAGATGTGGGGCTCGATTCCAGGACCCTGGGATCATGACCTGAGCTTAAGGCAGAGGCTTAAACCCACTGAACCCCTCCAGGCACCCCAAATGGAGATAGTTTGTATCAAAACAAGCTGAAATTGAACAGAGGTCCCTGATTAAATGGTTGAAGAGTTTAGATTTGTGTTTATTCATGTGAGGTTCTTGGAATGTCTTCACTAGGGTTGATAGAAATGCTTGCTTAAATGCAGATTATTGGGCCATGCCCCAGATATAATGAATCAAAAATCCTTGGTTGTATGTTTCAGGAATCTGTATTTTAATAAGTACCTCCAGTGATTTTTAAGCATGTTCAGGTTGAAAGGAATAGCCCCACAGAGGCCAGGGAAAACAAGAACAGATGAAGAATAGAGCCCAGAAGAAGTACAGGTCTCCCTCAATTTAAGATGGAGTTAACATCCTGATAAACCCATTGTAAACTGAAAACTGTGTGATTTGAAAATGCATTTAATACACCTAACCCACTGAACATGATAGCTTTGCCTAGCCAACCTTAATATGCCAGAACACTTAATTATCAGTCATAGAAATTCCATTTAGTTTCCTAGCACCAGGTTAATCACAGGCATTTTTTTAAATAGCATTTCAGTCTTCTAAGACTTTTATAGAGACTGAGAGAAATACTTGGAAATTGCTTTAAATAATGTGATTTTAGGAATATATCAGTTGTAGGTGGAATAATGCCCCTTCTCCCAAAGATGACCATGTCCTAATCACCAGAATTTGTGAATATATTATTTTATATGACAAGGAGGAATTAAGGTTACAGATGAAACTAAAAATTTTAAACACCTTAAAATAAGAGATTAACCTGGATTACCCAGGTAGACTCAATTTAATCACAAGGGTCCTTTAAATATGGAAGAGTCAGAGAGACTTGAAGATGCTATGCTGCTGGCTTTGAAAATGGGGGGCGGGAATCACAAGCCAAGGAATATGGGCCATCTCTAGAAGCTTGAAAAAAGGCAAGGAAGAAACAGACTTTCCCCCACAGCCTCTAGAATGAACCCAGCCCTGCCAATGCCTTGATTGTAGCCCACGTATATCTATTCTGGGCTTCTGATCTCCTGAACTGTAAAAGTATAAATTTATTGTTTTAATCACTAAATTTATGGCAATTTCTTACATTAACTAAACTAATATCCAAGTTTTATATTTCTAATTTTAAAACATATGTCTCATTTCTCTGTCAGACTGTAAATTCCTCTAGACCAATAATCAACTTCTGTGCTTGACACACAGTATACATGATAAATGTTTATTGAATTTGAACCATTCTATATATTACACGTTCTCTCCATTATTTTGGGGGAGAGTTATTTGCCCAGCTCTCTCTACTCACCTGGGTACATGCTACATGCTATATATAAGTAGCAGCTGCATTGCAATCAATACCTAGTTCTGAACCTCTTCCTTAGTGACTTGATTAGGGAAGAGGTACTCATTTCAACTAGTTGGTTTTCTCTGGATCAGTGTTTTAGTACATGAGATATCTTCTAATCAATGGTTTCACGGGCTTCTTGTGCCTTGGTTTCAACTGCTCTATAATAAGTCTACCTGTCTGAGAAACCCCATCCTCCTGAGGTTTATAGAAGCTCATATTTTAATTTGTACCATCCCAAACATAGTCTCAAAATTTGGTGAAAATTTAAAAAAATATTTTCTCAAAATGCAGAAAAGGACCTACAGACAAACTATTTTTATAGATTTACATCTGTTTCGCTCCCAGTCTTTAGATAAAAACCAGCATAATTGAAGACTTAGAATGGGGACAGTTTTAGATGTATTATGTACTGTTCCTTGAGATATAATATGTATTAGTAATATATTGCTGCTATAATTTAGTAGCTTAAAACAAGAAACATTTATTATATAATTTCTGTTGGTTAGAAATCCAGGAGCAGCTTTCCTGGGCAGTTGTGACTCAGGGCTTCTTAGGAGGCTGCATCAAGTTGTGAGTCAAGGCTGCGGTCATCTCATGGCTTGACTGATGGGGAATTTACTTCCAAGTTCTTTCACATGGTTGTTGGCTGGTCTCAAAAATCTACATCTAAGCTCACCTATGTAGCCCTCACAGGGCTGTCTCACAGCAAAGCAGCTGCTTGACCCACAGTGAGTCATCTTGCTAAGACAATGCCCAAGCAGAAGCCACATTCTGTTGGAGACAAGTCAGTAAATCCAGCCCATACTTAAGGGAAGGGGATCATTGGGGGCCATCTTAGAAGCTGCCTACCACACATATAAATTAGTGAGTTCATTAGTTTACCAGAGACTAGATAATCAAGTTTATAATGTTCCTGACTGAATTTAAGTTTAATAATATCAAACAATTTTTTTAAAGACTCTATTTATTTATTTGACAGAGACAGAATTTTACATTCTTGAATGCAACTTGTGAATGGGATAACATCAGGTTATGAACACTGGTATTTATACAAATACAAAACACGATTATTGTTATATGTATTTTTAAATAAAACAAATCTTTTTTCAATGAAAGGTGTTTAATATTAATAATAGAATAATAGGGAGTGGCACTCATAAATGAATTAAGAAGAAAAGTTTCTCTTAAAGGAAGGGAAATTAGGGGAATTTAAGGGAAATTAAGTTTCAACATACTCTGTGGGCCAGATACTGTGCTTTGTGCCTTCAGATTACATGCTTTAATCTCAACAACAGGGATGTGCAATATTATTCTCATTTTATTGCAGTGGAAATTTAGATTCAGGATAAAGGCTTGAGTTCTAATTAATTCACGTACTACATATATTGAAGGAATACTATTCCTCAAAAGTTGGTGAAGGGACTACTTGAAGTAAGATCACCAGGGGTGCATGTCCACAAACCACACCCAGAACTAGTAAATTAGATTGAGATAAATCATTGGGGGGACAGAAATATGCATTTCTAACCTGCTCATTGGTTGCTCGGTAATTTCAAAAAAAGTTTGAGAACAGCTATCTTAAGACATGGGAGATATTTTTTCTGTGTGGTGATTTCTGATACTAAGAGTTCTTAGAAACAAAAGTTAGCCTCATAAAGGTGATCTGTAGCTTTATTTTTGACTATTAGAATAATGTATATTTACAGTAGTCATGACCTAGCTATATTTCTCAGTGCTCATATTTCATAAATAAAGAGTTAAAAAATAAATAAGCCAGCATTCTTTATTGGTTCTTACTAGAATTTATATTTTTTAGGCTGCCTAAGATGACCTCTACCTGGTACTAGTATTTTTCAGTCCTTTTTTTTGGCCATTTCCCTTAGTGCTGGCCTAAGCTACCTGAGATGTGTTACTTTGTATTTGCCATTTTCATAAAATAAGGGTTAAATAAAGATGAATTTTTATTATATATAGATTAATTATAGTAGATAAGAAATGGAATAGTTTTTGTATTCATAAATAATGGATCTTTGGGAGATAATTCCATTTGCCTAAATTCTTTTGTCTCTTTAACAAGACTATCAACACAAAATAATTCTTTGTAGTATTTAGCTACCTACTTGTGACTTAAATTCCAAAACTTACTCTTGGATGATATGTATTTTCAACAGTGATTCTTTTATTGCACACCGAGAAAGTATGCGACAGATGATGAGAAGTTTTTCTGAACCCTTTGGAAGAGACTTGCTCAGCATCTCTGATGGTAGAGGAAGAGCTCATCATAATCATATGAGACATGATGATGGTGAAAATTCCTTGACTGTAAGTTCTTTATTTTAAGTTAGTGAGAAGGCCCTATGGGATTTGCAGAAAATTATTACAGAAGAATATATGTATCTTTGATGTTAGGATATGAATAATGCTTGTTATAGAAATAACTATTGTATGAAAGGATGGACCTGTTGGAAAGCTGAATCCTTTAAAAATGAATTGTTAGCTGTATGAAATTCCACGATGCTACCAAAACTTTAGGATCATATTATAAGCCAAACTTAAAGCATTATTTTACGTGTCTATAGTTTGCTCTGCATGGCTACCTTGGCCCTTCAAAACTTAGATTAACTTTTAACTGTATTTAACTTGCATAACTACAGAATATTTTCATAAGTTTTATCTGAAAGCAAAACTAGGAGGTTACAAACATATTCAACTAGAAAAAAAAGTCCCAGATGCTTATATATCTTAATTACTTTCTTCTCTGTTTATTTTATTTCTATTTTTTAGTCTCAGAAGTGGCAGTTCTAGAATAAAAATCCACAGGAGTTTCTGGTTTTGCTTTCTATTAATTAGTTAAATTTTGTTATTACATAAGTCTTCCATACTTAGACATAAATATGTCACATGTATCACAAATTAGAAAAGAAAAGGTGAGCTGTATCTTGCTAGTATAAATTATAAATATAAAGAAAAAATGAGTTTTGGCTAAAAGAGAGACTGAATGTTTCAAATAGTCCTAAGAAGTTTGATGGATAAAATTAGATTTACCATATGAAAGAAATTTTCACAATCCTTTTATTATTATTCCAGTATGGGTTATTCACATTTCAATTTGTTTTCTTTCAGTTAGTAAATAGTGGTATTTATATCTGTATTTTTGTACTTTTAGGACTATCAGTTTCCATAAAAGTCTAAAATTAAGATCTAAGGAAAAATTATCGAGGGCAGAAATACCAATTATAAAGACATTTTGACATTTTGTCTTTCAATGAGCATTGAAATATCTTGTCTATTTGCTATAAGCATAGCAAGGCAGAAGTAGGGCTCTATATAGTACTTTGTATTTATGTGCATAAATGAGCTACTTATAGCTTTTGTGGAAGAAGGAAAAAGTGACAATTTTATTCCCAATGGAAAAAGACATTATATCATATCAACCGTCTTAAAACGCTAACATCAGTGTACTTTTTTCTTTTTCAAACTGTATGAAGACCCTTTACCAGCCAGGAGTACTGAGTATTGTCCTAGGGCAGTAATAATTTTTAAAATATAGATTTATAAGACAAACCATGACTCTTAATCTCACAAAACAAACTAAGGGTAGCTGGGAGAGGGGGGTTGGGAGAAGGGGGGTGGGGGTTATGGACATTGGGAGGGTATGTGCTATGGTGAGTGCTGTGAAGTGAGTAAACCTGGCGATTCACATACCTGTACCCCTGGGGATAAAAATATATTATATGTTTATAAAAAATAAAAAATTAAAAAAAATAAATTTATAGCAGAGTTACAGCAGATTTTCCAAGGAACATTCAGCCTCTCTTTTAGCCAAACTCATTTTATAATTTATACTGGTGAGAAATGGCTCTCCTTTTATCCCATAGGTATGATATATTTGATATGTGTATGTCTAAATGTGAAAGACTTAACGTAATAGCAAAAATAAAACAAAAAAAAAGATAGCCAAACAAACAATAACAACAAAAGACCTCTATGCCAACCTGAACTTTTCTAAGTTCAGTTAGATGTGAAGGTAGAAACAGAAATTAAAAATTGACTGCAGAAGATGGGAAAGACTGCTGCTATTTGAAAAGAGCACAGCCAAGAGAACGGTAGACTTTTCTGAGTATGCTACCTGTTCTAGTCCTTAAAAATTCATAGAAAGCTTCTCTGTCTCTAGTGAAGCTGTAAAGTTTTTTTTTTTTTTTTAAGAATTTTTTTATTTATTTGTGAGAGAGTGCGTGCATGCGCCCATGAGTGGAGTGAGGGGCAGAGGGAAAGGGAGAGAGAATCCTAAGCAATGACTCAGTATGGAGCCTTGTGCTGAGCGCAGGACTGGACCCTTGGACCTTGAGATCATGACCTGAGTGGATATAAAGGGGCTGAAATGAAAGAGTCTGCAACTTAACGGACTGAAACACCTAGGCGCCCTAAACTATAAGTTTTTAAATGATTGTTTTCATTAAGCAGTGAGCCATTATGCTGCTGCTTTTAAGCATAGTGGATGAAAACCTGTATTTCAGATAGACATCATGATAATTTTTTTCTTTAGTTTTGGTCCATTACTTGACATTTGTCCTTTTTTTAGGGAAGAAGGAGCAGAGGCAGACAGAGGGGGGAGAGAGAAGTTTTTTTTTTAAGATTTTATTTATTTATTCGAGAGAGGGAGGGAGAGCAGCAAGCACAAGAGGGGGAAGGATCAGAGGGAGAAGCAGACTCCCCACTAAGCAGGGAGCCCTATCTGGGGCTCCATTCAAGGCTCCATTCAGGGCTCAATACCAGGACTCTGGGATCTGGACCTAAGCTAAAGGCAGATGCATAACCTACTGAGCCACCCAAGCGCCCTGGGAGAGAGAGAATCTTAACCAGGTTCCATGCCGAGCGCACAGCCTGATGTTGGGCTCCATCTCATGACCCTGAGATCATGACCTGAAGCTGAAATCAAGAGTTGGCTGCCCAAGTGACTGAGCCACCCAGGTGCCCCTAAAACTAGATAATTTAATCTATAAATTTAATCTTCCAAGCAACTGAGCCACCTAGGCCCTCCAACATTTGTCATCTTTATCAGCCATTTTATGAAGGAAAACAGAGACTCCTACAAAAGTAGGGGAAGCATCAGTTATGCTATTTTCTTATTTTCTTGTTTATATTATTAGCATTTTCTTCAGTTCATGACTTCTTTATGGGGGATTTTTTAAGCCACTTTTCCATTTTGGGAGGATTAGTTTTATTTAAAACTTGATTTTTAAAAAAAATTTTTTTGGATTTTACTTACTCATTTTAGAAATAGAGATGGAACATGAGTGGGAGTTGGGGGGAGGAGCAGAGGAAGAGGGACAAGCAGACTGAGCACTCGGTGCAGAGCCCGACTTAGGGCTTGATACTAGGACCCTGAGATCATGACAGCACCTGAAATCGAGTCAGCTGCCCAACTGACTTAAGCCACCCAAGCACCCCTGAAACTAGATAATTTCATCTGTAAATATATTTAACTAAGCAGTTTAATTCACGGTATGACATGTGACCATCTAACATTTAGATTGAGTGATGGTGCCAGAGAGAATCTACAATGTTTTTATTTTCAGTGAAAAGAAAGTAAAGAAATAGTATTGATGATAATACACTTATAATAATATACTTTGGAGATTACTGTTCTAAATATATAGTACAGATATATATAATTTGATATAATTTATTATAAAATTTAATATATATACAGTTTTCTCTATTTTTCAGCATAATTTACAAAGGAGAAAAGTATCACTGAATGATGGTAAAACCTTATATATACCCTTTACCCCAAAATTTAAATTTTACTTTCAGTATTTGAAACTTCCAAGTAATGAAAGTTTTTAATATGTATATATGTATGTCTAAAATTTTATTTTTACTTCTCTGTTACCTACTGAGGAATACAATTTGTGAACTATTAGATAATTATACTTAACATTCTTTTGCCTATCAAAGACCCTACATATTTTTAAATCCATGTGTGATCCTTTCTGAAGTCTATATTTTTTATTATATGTATTAGTTCTTGGGAGATATTTATTAATTTTTTTTCCCAGTGTTTCTACTTTTGAAATGTTATTAATTTAAATAATTGCTTATTTTTAATCAGTTATGAGCAAGATTAACTCATCTCTTAAAAATACAGAACAGTTGAGCAAAGGAAATATGAGATATTAATCATTGTACCTTATGTTTTAATTAATTTTAGTGTGAAATTGTATTTCCTTTGACAAATGTTTGTCTTAATCTGTAGCAAATTCAACTGCCTTTAGTAAATACTACAGTAGTCATATTTAAAAGTAGTATATGGTCTCCCTATTTACCTACCACGCTCCTACAGGCTTTATGATGAATAATAAGTGGTTAGTTTTTTAAAATATATTTTGATGATTTTTTTATTAAATGGTTTTAAAACTTTGTTAAGTTATGAACTATGTGATTATATAGTACATTTCTTTTTCAGGGATTATTATATAATAAAAGTCAACCAAAATTAACTGGATTTTTTTCTAGGCAATGAATTCTCTTGTGCCTTTTGGCAGTTTTGGCAGTATGGTTCGTATCATGAGACACAAACCATTTTAACAATATTTTCTGACAAATATTTATTTTTCATTAACTCAGGCAAAAGTGAATTGGCATGCAGTTTCACTTATTTTCAAAATAGCTTTTTGGAATTTGTACTGAAACCTGTTTTATATATTAATCTTAAGAGTATTCAGGCATGTTTTTTCTGAACTAAGTCATATGAACATAGACAAAATCAGTCTTCCAAGAAAGAAAAAATACATTTTAATAGATAAATATTTACTTGATTTACAAAAGGGATCCCCATAGTTTGTTTGAAAGTTTGGACATTTTCACATATTTATGATGACTTTCTAAAAGATGAAAAAGCACCAAACTATAGCTAGAGGAGCACATTTGGAGAAGCTCAGATTGTCTGCTCTTTCTAGGACTCTAAAGTTAGTTTGTACGTGCTGCTTTTCCTTTCCCACATCCAAGTATGGCTAGTCTACAACCAGCTTTTCTCCTACTCCTGTTTCTTTTCTGTGATGCTAGTTTCTAATCACTGAAAAGCAGCCTGAGGAGTAGCAGAGAATAGCATGACTTTGGAACATTTCCTATGGATGCATAGGAAATGTTCCAGAGTTATCTGTGGATGCATCTGTGCTCTTATGAAAAAGTTTCTTCCGTGTTAGACTTGAATCATTTGTCTCCTTAAAGTTGGATGAACCACATTTGTCCTTTCTGACCAGAGTTTCAGTGGGACGAATGACAAATTAAAAAACCACTTATAGCCAGAGTTATCAGTAAAATGATCAGGAAATTCAGCATGCTGTGGAAGCACAGATAGAAGAAAGCCTTTTACCCAGACCTTTTGGGGTGGTAGGGTGATGGTGTGGAGATTTATCAGAGATTTCTGGAACCTTAAGGATGAATAGGAGTTAGCCAGGAAAAGCAGGGAGAGGAGGAAAAAGAGTGTTCAACACAGAAGAAACAGCACATGCATAGACTTAGTGGCTAGGGAGCTCAAAGATATTTTGGATCACTTGGCTTTGGAGCATGAGTTGGAGAGTAGATAGAGATAGAATGGTAACCAGGGACTTCTTTTGGCCTGGTAAGGACTTTAGACATTATCTTAAGAATAGTGGAAGCAGTTGATGAATTTTCACCAAAATGGTAGTAGAAGCACATTCTCATTTTTGAAAGATTATTGGAAGGAAAGATTAGAAGGGACCGCAGGAGTTAAAGTGTTAAAGTGTTCTGGGAAATATTAGTAATGGCTTCTATTTAGGCAGTGGCTATGGTGTCTCATCTGAGACTTAAAGAGGTAAATGGGTAAAACTTGGGGATTTACTGGGTTGAAAGGACAGTAAAGAGGGAAAAGGAAAGTATTATGCCTACTTTTTGGCATGAAGAATTAGCTACGTGAAAATACCACTGAGGTAAGGAACAGTGCATTCATACAATACAGATATGAGAGCAGGGACGGTCAAAAGATCATTTTGGTTTGGGGTGTTGGTATTTGAGGCATCTGTAGTATGTCCAGGTGGATTTATCTGGTGAACAATTGGATGTATGTGTTTAAGCCAAGCTAGAGATGATTTGTTCATTCATTCAGCAAATATTTACTGAGTCCTCCTTATGTGCAAGGGAATTATTTTTAAAGTATTGAGAATATAGTAGTGAATAAGACAGAAAAATAGCCCTACCTTCACAAAGATGATTTCTAGAGTGGGAAGACAGGCAATAAACAACAAAATAATTTCAGATGAAGTACTTCAAAGTACTATGAAGGAGATGAAGCAGGGTAATGATATAATGAGAGATGGGAAGTGAAGCAGAGATTACTTTTGCAGGTGGCCTTTCTAAGGAGGTAATACTGGAATGATGAGAAGAAACTATGCTGAGAGTCAGGATAAAAAACATTCAGGGAGAGAGAAGAGCTTGTGTACAAAGTTCCCAAAGGCCTTAGGAGCCCACTGGAATCTTAGCTCTAAATTGTACCGATACTTTTTGTCACTCCAAGGTGTTGGGCCACCACCCCACAGCAAATACAGATGGGATTTGGGATGGCTGATTTGACAGTGAATTGTGGAAAGGGTTGAATATACCTTAACATCTTATCTTTTCTTCCTTCTCTCCCTCTTCTTATTTGGGCTAGCCCTTCCAACTCTTGTGAATTGTATCTCTTTTATAGCCATGATTTCTCAACCCGATGATGAAACAAAGCATTCAGAATGTTTCCCGAATTGTGTTGAATCTCTGAAATGCAGATTTATTCTATTGCAGTTCTTTGTGTATCCAAAGATATCATTATCTCCTAAATGTGCCTTTGTTCTTCCCTATGGTGTTAAGTGCCCTTCTAAAGAAGAATTTGGTTTTCCCATCTGTTTCCCATTGTTACAAGTAATAAAACCCACTGGAAGGCAGGGACACAGACAGGCCTTTGATAATTCTTTATTGAGTCCCAGCTTGGCATACAGCAAAAGAATCTCTAGAGGAGTTGAAATACGGGCATTGAACTACAGTGCCTTACAGGATTTAAAAGACTGCTGTTTGAGTGGAGGAATTCCTTGAATCAAACACTCCTTCTGTTTTATAATAGTAAACAATGCATCAGGTGACGCACTAAAATGTGTGCATCACTTTTTAAATTTCTTGTGAGTGTTCTAACAGTAAAACTTAAAATCAACAGCAGATTTTTCTAGAGCAGAGCTTCTCAGCCCCTGACACCACTGACATTTTAGGCTAGATAATTCTTGTTCTAGGGAGGCTGTCCTAGTCTTTGTAGGATTTTAACAGGGTCCCTGACCTTTACTCAGTAGATTACAGTTATACACCCTCCACAGTTGTGGCACACAAAAATGAATATAATATTAACAAATGTCCCCTGGGAGTCAAAATCAGTCTTGACTAGGAAATCAGTGCTAGAGGAATTAACTACTCTTCTAAAGAAGCATATACCATGCCTGAAGCGAATGTTCTACTGAGCCTTCTGTGGTAGGCAGCAAATTCCAGGCCTACAGTAGAGGGAATTAACCTTTATTACTTGGAACCTCTTACGATGTAAAAGAGAGCTGGAGACTAAAGAGGCAGTTTCTATCAGCTGTGTTGTACTGGTGGAAGTGACATTGGTATCTTATACCCAAGTTTTACTGCTTTGCATGGTGAGATATTGAGAGGAAAGAAGGAAAAACTTGAAAACTAGTCTATGCTAGAATTGTCCCAGCCCAGAATACACTGCTCAGTATTTAAATATTAACTAAATTTGTTATGAGAAAGTTGGTAAATGTGTGTTTATATTTATATGTTCCTGTGTGTATGTATACACATATATGTATGCATGTATTTACAGTGATGCAACCCCCTAATCATTTAAATGTTGGCTCTTTGAGATTTTGTATATGCTTCCATTTTTTCTTTAACAAATTGCTTTTTTGTATAGTTCTTAAATTATCTTTGCCTGGCCGATTGCTGCATGGGCTCCCACTGCGTAAATCAAAAAAAAAGTTTTTCAGCTGTTTTGGAAAGGTTGATTTGCTTCTTTTGTGTTGTACTTATAGTTAATAACATACTTCCTAATGTCCTGTAGCGTACAGATGTCAACCCTTTTCAGGCAATGGACCGAATGATGTTAAATATGCAAAACAGTATGCAGGAATTACAAAGAAACTTTGTAAGTACTAAAAAATTGATGAGAATGTTATTCTCAGTTATTGGTATCCTATATTATAGTGGCTTTCAACTTTTTTTAATCATGGTCCACAGTGACTAAAAAATATATCTTAACAGTATGACCCAGTACATAATACTTGTGTACTGTATTAAAAAACCTGAAACAAAAGTTTTGTGACAAAATGATCATACTATTTACACTGTGTGCTTATATTTTTGTTTTAGCTCATATTTTTAAAATCCTGCTCACAATCCAACAAATTGATTTCATAACCTATGAGTTTGAAAAACACAACCACCTCAAAAACATTTGTCTTGCTGAAGGTCACTATTGTAAATGAATATTTTTATATGAATTTAGGCTTTTTAATTATTTTTAGTTTGTCTACTTAAAGATACTTTGTGGCATCTAGGAAATTAAATTTTAGTATTTTCTTTTAAAAAGCTGAAAACAGAAATTTCAGAAATATGTTTAGGCATTGGATTATATCAATAGAGTTCAAATATTTATAAACTAGTACTGATACTCTTTTCTACTCACAATATTAATATTCATATTGAATCAAGTTAATCAAAAAATTAACTTGATTCAATATGAAGAAGACTCATTTTAATCATCTAGTTTAGAATCTAAGGACCATTTCAGAATGTCCAAATGTAGGGCATTATTAATGATCTTCATAATCTAGCAATCTGGTACCCACAGGAGGTATGAAACTTCTTGGTGTATGGCTAATTGCCTCAGTGTTAGCAAAATTGCACACAGGGGTCAACCACTGATTATAAAAGCTTCATAGGCTTCAGGGCTTAGCATCTGTATTTAAATCTAAGCTGCAAGTCTTTGATCACAAAGACTTAAGGATCTCTGAGTGTGTCACTTATTATTCCTCACAAGCAGAGTTCGAATCAGTACCTAAAATGGAAGGAAATGAGGTCCTTCCTGGGGGTGCCATTTGGATATACCATCCTGATAATATGGTTGGTATCCTTGGTAGTACTTTAACTAGTGTTGTTACTTATTTGAATCATCCGATGTCAATTCTTCATACTTGACTAAACTCTCTGGACTTAAAATTTATATTTACCTCTAGGGTCACCTTTCAGTGGATCCAAATGGACATTCATTTAGTTCTTCCTCAGTTATGACTTATTCCAAAGTAGGAAATGAACCACCAAAGGTTTTCCAGGCCTCAACTCAAACCCGTAGGGCTCCAGGAGGAGTAAGTATTTTCTGAGCATTCTTAGAGCTTTATAAAGTTGTGGAATGATAGGTCACCTGTATTGGATTTTAATTACGAAAGCTTGATCTGGTATTCTGGGGGTAGAGATGAGGGAAGAAGACACATATCACTGTGAAGAACAGTAATACTAACTGTATTTACTTAGTTAAGGCATTCTTTGTCCTCCCTTCCACCCCCACCTCAGAGCCTTTTTTCATGTAAATATCTATTGATGTTTATTCTTACCTTTACATGTTGACCGGGTAAGTAGACACTAAAAGAAGTCTTTGTCTCATGAAATAAATATCTATTTTCAATTTATATCTGAAGCAAAAGAATTTTTTTAAACTCATGAAATACTTCAAGAATATGGAAAAGATAGAGAAAATAATATAATAAATACCCATATTCCTTCCACCCAGTTTAGTCAAATCATAACATTTTTCTCTATTTGCTTTAAGTTCTTTCCTGTTTTGTTTTCTTTTTAAGCAAAAATACTAGATGCAGTTAAAGCTTTCAGTACACTATTCCTCCCTGGTTCCTTTTCCCTTTCACTCCCTCCCCACAAAAGAACCATTTTCTTGTATCTCAAACTTATGATTCTCATGTGTGTTTTTGTAATTTTATTACTTATGTATGCTTCGTAAATAATATAATGAATTATTTTATGGGTTTCTAAACTTTATGTAGTTTCATGCTAAATGTGTCCTCTGCAACTTGACTTTGCTCAGGCATATACTTCTGAGATTTATTCAGCTTGATATATGCAACTCTATTTATTTATTTTGACTTTTCTATATTATCCAAAATATCAATATACCACAGTTTTTAAACTATTTTTCTGTTGATTGATATTTAGGTATTTCTGATTTTTCACTTACTTATCTTTATACATGTCTTCTTGTGCAAATGTTTTAGGAACAGTATTGTTGGTTTGTAGGAGGTGGGTGCTTTCATCTTTATGTAAAAATTACTAAGTTACTCTCACACAGTGGTTGAAACAGTTGGCTCCCACAAAGCCTGGTATGAGAGTTCCCGTTTCTACACTTCCTCATTAGTACTTATAGTTAAAAAAAAAAAAGTTTGCCTGTTTACTGGGTATGAATAGCTCTTACATATAAAGACATAATTTTAGGGCGCCTGGGTGGCTCAGTAATTTAAGCCGCTGCCTTCGGTTCAGGTCATGATCTCAGAGTCCTGGGATCGAGTCCCGCATCGAGCTCTCTGCTCAGCAGAGAGCCTGCTTCCCTCTCTCTCTCTCGGCCTGCCTCTCCATCTACTTGTGATTTCTCTCTGTCAAATAAATAAATAAAAATCTTTAAAAAAAAAAGACATAATTTTAATGATGCTCTTGTTATAGTGCAGACATTTTCATTTTCACTTGCTATAAGTGACATACATCTTAAATGTAAACAGTTTAATTGTAGACATCCCGCAGCAAACCATGCTAATATTAATAGTCTTTGGCTATCATGAATATTCTTATAACCCATAGAGTTGATATGTAAGAGCCATGAGATTCAAGCTGATCAACATGACTGCTGAATTATCAATCAGTTGCCCTTACTTATAGGGATGTACTCCCAACTATGAAACTGTTAAGACACTGTTGAAGGCACTAAGTCTTATATAGTTAATTATTTGTTATACTATTTGATTACAACTTAGAAAGAGTTCAAATTATATTGGTTCTATTTGCCCAAACATTAATTTTAAGCAGTTCAGAAAATATCAGAGAATTATTACCACAACTCTACTGCAAATTGGTAGTGGAACTAAGTAATACCCAGTGTTTTTAGAGCTGTAGATTTATGGTCTTAACCTCTATTAGTAAATAGGTCCTGAGGAGTTGAGAATTATATCCATTCTCTATATATTTAAATAATAATTTTTAATTTTTATCTTCTTCATTTTTTCAGATAAAGGAAACTAGGAAAGCAATGAGAGATTCCGATAGTGGGCTAGAAAAAATGGCTGTTGGTCATCATCTTCATGACCGAGCTCATGTCATTAAAAAGTCAAAGAATAACAAGACTGGAGATGAAGAGGTCAATCAAGAGTTCATCAATATGAATGAAAGTAAGTTGTCACGGAAAATAGCATTCTTCTTCTTAAAATAGCATCTGTACTGGTAGAACTTGATGAATTTTTTTTGTAGAAACATTCCATAAGGTGTCATTTTGAGGTAGTTTATGAATAATATGTGTGGGGACTACCAGGGACGATCTTATCAAAGTAATAAAATTGGGGTTTCATTGTTTCATAGAGATTTGTTTTTTATATTGATTTTTGGTAATGTTATTTATTTTTTGTTCTATACTTGGAAAATGGAATCTTTTGAATTGTCAATTAGTAAGATTGCCAGTAGGCAAAATGAGTTTTTATGTATTTCTAAGGTATATTTGAAAAGTATAAAAAAGAATAAAGAAAACTAAAATTATCCATAATCCCAATCCAAAACAACTATTCATGTTTTAGTATATTTCTTCCCAGTAGTTTTACATATATGTAAACACATACACTTTTTCTAAAAATTAGTATTTTATTATGTAGTTTATATTGTGCCTATTTTAATTCACCATTATAATTGTGAAAACAGTTACCTATGATGTTTTTCAAAAACATTCTAAATGGTTACCTAAAAGTTTTTGTGAATGGGCTATCATTTATTTAAAACATTCATTATTATTGGGCACTTCAGTTTTTGTATAGATAAGATTTTAATTTCTTGTATTGTTAGATAATATATCATGTATATTTCAAGTACATCTTTCCTTTTTCTGGATTTTATGTTCATTCTTCAATGCATATAAGTCCTTGCAGTGTCGTAACTCTTCTTATTATAGTTTTTAGGTTAAATTCATCTTCTACTTTCCAAAAGTATTTTGAGTAAAAGTGTTTTGTCACTTTAAATTTTTTAAATGGAAATGGTTTATTATCGTATCATTTCAGAAAAAAATTCTCTTAGGGTTGGCTTGGACAAAGTTATTTTTATGCAATGAGATGGAAGCTACAACATCTTAACTTTTAATTTTAACCTTTATAGTTTTGTCATAATTAAATATATAGAGAGTACTTAAGAATAATGAAAACGTTGAAGAAAAATTTAGTGAGGGAACACATTATTATTATAAACGCCATCTGATAGAACAAGTATTACCATTTACCTATTGTTAATCGAAGTTAGATTGCCTAATTCATAACAAATTGACAGTTGAGATGAGTAACCTGTCTTAGGAAACTGAGAACAGAAGCTTGTGAGGTAGGCCAAGTTATGCAGGAAAATGGTGAGGTTAATAGGAAGTGCTAGTTATAGAAGTGCCCAAGTACAGACCAGGAAGATGACCCAGGAAGTAAGAGTATAAGTTCAGTGTAATTGAGTCAAAGGGTTCATTGGGTAGAATAACATGATATGCAGGCAAATACATGAAAAACCAGATCATCAATAACCAAATTATGAATAGGAATAAAAGAAGAATAGGCAAAAAAAGGAAATAGTACCCTGAATCAAAGACCTTTATATTTGGGGCAGTTCCCTGCCTCTGTCTTGAGGTTAGGCTGAGGGAAGCACAAGGCCAGAATCAAGTATGTGGGAGCCAAGGCAGCTACTGACAGTTCATATATTAATACTTGCCTCTTTATTTTGATATTTAATGTAGGTGATGCTCATGCTTTTGATGATGAGTGGCAAAATGAGATTTTGAAATACAAACCAGTGGGACAGTGGCGCAACATAGAAAACCCTAGGATGAGAAGTGTTGGTCATGAGAATTCAGGCTGCCGAGAACTTAAAAGAAGGTAAAATTATTTCTAAAACAAATTATATATTTTTTTAACAAGAATTAGAAGAAAAGTAATGTAATTTTACTTCTGTCAGGAAGTTTTGATTAACATCCGTTGTTTCTATCAACGGTATCTTTTTTGAAGGATGTAATGACTTTATATTATATCTGAGCATTCCACACAAATTTGAATTTGTATCTAAAAACCAATAATATTTCAAGATTGCATGATTAGTAACTCACTAGCAAACTATGCTTCAGAAGACAGAGGCTAAAATCCTTTTAAGAAAAAGTGAAATATTATAATGTAGTTCTTCTTAAAACAAATTTTAATCTGGATGTAGGAGGAGTTATACATTTCATGCCAGGTAAGATATTGGTATCTAGAGATCTGATAAGGGAGGAGGGGCTGTATTTGAAAGGCTTAACAAAACTCCCCTTACAAGTCAATGGTAAAAGCATTTTTAGATACTTGTGTAATACTTAACATTATTTGCACCTATATTAGGTATTAGATATTTTGGAAGACTTTTCCCAAAACTTTAGCCTCCTTTGGGATTACCTTTGGAATAGCTGTGCTGAAACCACACCATTAAGATTATAGAGGTTTTTCAGTTAACAAAACCAAAAGACAACTGACAGAATGGGAGAAGATATTTGCAAACGACATATCAGATAAAGCGCTAGTGTCCAAAATCTATAAAAAACTTAGCAAACTCAACACCCAAAGAGCAAATAATCCAATCAAGAAATGGGCAAAGGACATGAACAGACATTTCTTCAAAGAAGACATCCGGATGGCCAACAGACACATGAAAAAATACTCCACATCTCTCAGCAACAGGGAAATACAAATCAAAACCACAGTAAGATACCACCTCACACCAGTCAGAATGGCTAAAATTAACAAGTCAGGAAATGACAGATGCTGGCAAGGATGCAAAGAAAGGGGAACCCTTCTACACTGTTGGTGGGAATGCAGGCTGGTGCAACCACTTTGGAAAACAGTGTGGAGGTTCCTTAAAAAGTTGAAAATAGAGCTACCCTATGACCTAGCAATTGCACTACTGGGTATTTACCCTAAAGATACAAACGTAGTGATCCGAAGGGGCATGTGCACCCGAATGTTTATAGCAGCAATGTCTACAATAGCCAAACTATGGAAAGAACCTAGATGTACATCAACAGATGAATGGATAAAGAAGAGTTGTATATCTAAACAATGGAATACTATACAGCCATCAAAAAATGAAAAAATGAAATCTTGCCATTTGCTTAGCAAAATAAGTCAACCGGAGGAAGACAACTATCATATGATCTCCCTAATATGAGGAAGTGGAGTTGCAACATGGGGGGTTTAGGGGGTAGGAAAAGAATAAATGAAACAAGATGGGATCAGGAGGAAGACAAACCATAAGTGACTCTTAATCTCACAAAACAAACTGAGGGTTGCTGGGGGGAGGGGGGTCGGGAGACAGGGGTAGGATTATGGACATTGGGGAGAGTATGTGCTATGGTGAGTGCTGTGAAGTGTGTAAACATGGCGATTCACAGACCTGTACACCTGGGATAAAAATACATTTTATGTTCATAAAAAAATTAAAAAGATTATAGAGGTTTTTGTGTATATTCTAGAGTTGGAATTTAATTTGGTTCTCTGGGGGAAAAAATGGAAAACAATACCTAGTTCCTATTAAATTTACACTTGAGAGAGAGGGAGGCCTCACCAGGCCTTAAAATAGAAATCTATTCTAGGCCTTAAGAGAGTGGAGGATTGCTGCAGAAGGTGGAAGGCTTCACAGAACCAGCGGTGGACAAGCGGGTATCAAGTAAATCAGAAGCCTTGTGCAGAATTTCATGAGCTAGGATCTTTTATTTTTAAATACTTATTTAGGAATTTAGAGCCCTAATACTTTCTGTAGAAAATTAGCTCCCATATTACTTTCCGGCAATATTTGTCTCAGTTTGGAAACTCTGTTGATAAAAAAAAAATACAGTGCTAAGTTTGACTATGAAATAAGGTCCTTGTTAGAGAAAGCATACTCTTTATAGATGATCCATAAATCTGTGGCCCTGTCCGTGGCATTTCCTATAAACCAGCCCTGTCCAATAGCCCTTTCTGGAATGATTTTCTGTAATAGTGAAAATGTTATGTATCTATACTGTCCAATATGGCACCCATTAGACACATGTGGTTATTGAACCACTCTTCATATGTGGCTGATACAGCTGAGGAACTGAATTTTAAACTTCATTTTATTTTAATTGATTTAAATGTAAATGATGTGGCTAGTGGCTGCCAGTCAGATGGATAGCATGGTTAAGCAGTTAAATCTATCTCAGGAAAGCAGCTGTTGCTTTCTTAAATGTGAATGAAATAATCTCCCATATGTTTTTCAAAGCTATTGTGGAAGTCTTAGATAAAACTTAAAAGTATTTTTTACTCATGTTTGTATTGATTTGTAAACTACCATTTGAAAAATGGTATTAATGTTCATATTGTATTTCTCAGGGAGAAACCTCATCAAAGTCCAGCCATTGAACATGGAAGAAGATCAAATGTTTTTGTGGACAAACTCAACATCAAAGGATCACCTGTGAAAATCAACAAAAAATAAATAGCCTTGCATTTGATTTCTTTAGTTTTGATTGTTTTAACAGAGAAAGTAATGGTGCTGGGTAATACATATAAGACCAATCTTTTGTTAAATCAGTACTGTATTTAACTTTCTTCTGATATATGAATGTTCTTGGAAGTGCTAGCTTTATATTGTCCATACTTTAGGAATAAAACTTTAATTTTCAACAATTCAAGTTGCTAAACATTCTATAAACTCTTTTCTTTAAAACATACTAATTTTTAAGGCTGATTTTGCTTTCCCATTTATCTTCCTATTGGCTGTGTTTTCTTTTATATAATCAATATTGAATATAGAGCTAGTTTTATCATATGTATTAGTTATAAGAAAGTAAAATATTAAAAAATAGTCTCAGTTTTCACTAACACACCACCACAGTGATGCTAAGAAAGGTACAATAATTTAAATCAGATTTCATGTGTTATATAGCCAGCTAGCTTAAGATTTTAAAAATAAAGCAAAATTATATAGTACTGATTTATGAGAAATTATTTTGATAAATTACCTTAAAATCAAAGAATTCTGAATTTTAAGGAGATTTTAAATCGCTAATATATGAGTTTTATTCTTATAATTTCATTATATAGTGTATTCTTTTTTGTTCCACATCACATTCTTAACATTCATCAGACTTTACATTGACCTTTCTCTTTAACTTCTTAAGGTAGCATATTTCTGCTCTCCTTTCCCACAAACAGCTTAATCTGTCTCCACAGTTAACATTCTAAAGTTGGAATGTCCTTGGAGAAACTCTGCTCAGCCTTTTTGTGACATTTAGAAAAATGCATTTGGTATTCTGTAAACCTGAATGATTGATTGTCTCAAAATTTCTTTGACAGGTGATATGTGTTCTTGAGCGAGGTACTTAATAATTCAGTTGTTCCCTTTTATACCATTTAAAAATTCAGCTTTAGCTTTTTTTATTCTAGAATTCAAGCATTAATCTGTTTTTAGAAAAAGTTTGAAGTTTATGAGAATATTAAATCTTAACCTTAAGTTTTTGTTGTTTCAGAGGAATAAAGACCAGAAAATCCACTATCACCTTGTAATCCTAATATCTTACTTTTTTCACTTTTGAAATAGAACTATGTGATTGAGCTTATCCTTTCCTATTTTCCATATTGTATCCTATTAATTTTATTAGTTGGTGTGTTTCATGCCTGTAATTAGTTACAAGATAAGATGCATACATGTCAATTCATTTTTATAACACAAAAAGTAATTGAGCATGTATTAATTAAAGATGTTAACATTTTCCTCTTATGTATACATTGGTATACTAATAACATATTGGGAAGTTGTCATAAGGCCTGAATTCTAAATAACACTTTTGCATAAATTTACTTGATAGAGCAAAATCCCAATAGAATAGACACTGTAATACTCTTCTGCCTAAATCATTACACTGATAACTTGAATCATTATATTCAAAAATGAAAACACACTTTAATAAATGTATTTAAAACTAGATAACTTCTGGGGCCCCTGGGTGGCTCAGTGAGTTAAGACTCTGCCTTCGGCTCAGGTCATGATCCCAGGGTCCTGGGATTGAGCCCCGCATCGGGCTCTCTGCTCAGCAGGGAGCCTGCTTCCTCCCCCTCTCTCTGCCTGCCTCTCTGCATACTTGTGATCTCTGTATGTCAAATAAATAAATAAAATCTAAAAAAAAGAATATTAAAACTATATAACTTCTATGCAACATATAGCAGTTACAGTATTTACAGCTATTTTTTCTCCCAATTTGTTTATCATAGAAAGTAAATAAAAATTGAATTAAATATATATTTCTTCTTATGCCACAGAGCTTCATAAGGGGCCACTCATAAAACTATGTGACATAGAGTGAGTAAATGTCAATTCTTTATATCCACATGTTGCTGAAATGTCCTCTTTTCAGAATTATTTTTACCATGCTGCTGAAGTCAACCATATAAGAAAGAAGATTCTCTGTAGCTTGTAGTTCATATTATTTTTCCCTTGTGGATAACCATTGATGTTTCTGAAACCCTGGATCTTTTGGGACTAGAAAGATAGTAACAGTTTGGTGAATGTGGCCTTGGCAATGAGGCCAAGTTGGATTCCTTTCCTTGCTACATTAGAGTTCTTCCTGGCAGTCTCAGTGATAGGTTTCCATTACTCTGCCTTTATGACTCCATTCTCCTTTACTGGAGAGGAGCACATTAGACCTGCAGGTTGCTGGAGGGGAGGAGGCTGGGGTGATGGCATGGCTGGGTGATGGACATTGGGGAGGGTTTGTGTTATGGTGAGTGCTGTGTGTTGTGTAAGACTGATGAATCACAGACCTGTACCCTTGAAACAAATAATACATTATATGTTAACTTAAAAAAAAGTAATCAGATGATGCCCTAAATATGGCAATATGATGATGATGGTAATTGGAGATGGTGCTTTGGGGAGGTGATTAGCTTATGAGGGTGGAGACCTCCTGAATAGCATTAGTGTCTTAATAACAGAGACACTAGAGAGCTCCCTTGCCTTTTTTTTTTTTTTTTTTTTTTTTTTTTTTTAAGATTTTACTCTTTTGACAGAGCACAGGCAGGGGAGCAGCAGGTAGAGGGACAGGGAGAAGCAGTTTTCTTGCCGAGCTGGGAGCCTGGTGCAGGACTCAGTCCTAGGACCCCGGGATCATGACCTGAGCTGAAGGCAGATGCTTAACCAACTGAACCACGCAGGCGCCCCTCCCTTACCCTTTCTATTTCTATTGTTTTTAAGCCACTATATTGTTTCTAGTATTTTTGCTGTAGCAGCCTGAATAGACTAAGATAGTGGTCTTAGGCTGATAGGGCTGGGACAATTTAGAGATTCTACTGAAGTGTGACCTAGACCCTCACTGCAGTGAATTAGGATCTTCAATTTGGTAATAATGTACATATCTGAGACCTCTTGAGTCCCTTCTGTCCCTGATTACATGGAATTTGCAGTAAATCTGCATTCTGATGATTTCTCTGTCTCCAGAGTCGTGCTTATTGTCTCTTGGGGATTGGGGGTTCTGATTAGACTTTGGTGTCTTCTGGTGAATTTGACTTTAAGCACCATCTCCTATCTTCTGGCTACCTGCCCACCATCTTATATTATTTGTCTATGAAAACTTTCCTCAGTCTTGTCGCTTGTATGAAAAGTTTGCTTTGGGAGAGCCCTTCTATCTACCCATGTTGCCTTCTAACTACATGTGTCTCAGGTCAGTAGTCATGTGGCTTAACATTAAAGCCTGAGACAGACAGCAGTGTTTTACATTTGATAGATCATAGGCAGTTTTTCATGGGTTTGTTACTAATAGACTTGGACTACCTCCTGGCATACCTTTAGCAAGGAATTTTAGTGACAATTTTAGGGAATTTGGATGTGAAAGAACTTGCACTTGAACAAGGCACTTGCCTTGAGAGGAACCTTGGAAGAATGACACCAAAAAACAACTAACGAAACCTCAGGGGAGTCTATGTGTTACTTCTCTAAAAGAGACCACTTTATGAAAAAGATTCTCTGTCTTTTATTTCCATACTTAAGAGCTTTTTTATTTTTTTTAAGTGGTCTCCATGCCTAGCATGGAGGCCAATGCAGGCCTTGAACTCACAACTCTGAGATCAAGACCCGAGTTGAGATTAAGAGTTGAAGATTAACCACCTGAAGCACCCAGATGTCCCCATACTTAAGAGCTTTGTAACTGTATGGTTTATATTTAAACTTTCTCCTCCCTTCTTGAAGAGGGAAAGTAATTATACTTCTATAGGAATACTTTAATATTTGTATTATTAATTAAACAAGGAAGCTAGTAGACTTAGATAGCTTTAATGTCTTAGTAGCCCATTTAACCAAATCAAAATAAGCCTTTTATGCCTCAAGGTTAAGAAATTGAAGCCTAAAGACATCAATCACTAACAGCCAACTAGACTTTTTCATAGACGGCAACCATTTAAGCTAACGCCAGTCAATCGAATAACTTTCCTTGTTTGCTTCTGCCTCTTCTTTATAAAAGTCTCCCTTAGCTCTGGTTGGTGGAGACCTCCTAACCACTTCCTGTTTGGCCACTGCCTTATTGCAATTGATTTTTCCTCAAACTCAAACTTATTTTTAAAGATTTTAATTTTTTTCAGTAATCTCTCTACCCAGTGTGGGGCTGGAACCATAACCCTGAGATCAAGAGTCACCTGCTCTACTGATTGATCCAGCCATGTGACCCTCAAACTCAAAATGTTTAATATGCCATCTAGCTCACTGTTTCTCCTGTTCCAATTTTTTCCTCCCACTTGAAAATTTTTAAAGATTTTATTTTTTGATTGATTTGAAATACAGCATGTGCAAGCCGGTGGGGAGGAACAGAGGGAGAAGGATGAACAGACTCCTTGATGAGCTCAGAGCTTGACATGGGACTTATCTCAAGACAATGAGATCATGACCCAAGCAGAGATCAAGAGTCAGATGTTCAATCCACTGAGCCACGTAGGCACCGAGCACTTGAAAATTTTTAAAGATGAATTGAGAAAAAAGTCATTTTGGCATATGTGTAATCTAGGAATATCTAGTCCAAATAGTCCAAAGTGTCTAAGACAAAAAGTCTGTTAACCACTTGTGCTGTTTTGCATAAAAAATGTGGACAAGTGCATTTAAATAATAGCTTTTGTTAGTATGATTATAAGAAAGTTTTCAAGATAAAAGAGGATTTTTTAAATATGATTTAATGATTATGAATATAAGGTTTATGAAGTACTTTTTAAAAAGTTATATGAAATATTTCTGATAAATAGGTGCATTTGTGTAAAGGAATGAATATGCTCAACTATAGTCTTCTTCCAAGTTTTATTACATAAATTAATGCTAATAAAGTCTTCTAGTTTATATAAAACCAAGGTTGAACTTCTCATGATTTAAGCTTTCCAAATTTCCTATATTGATTTTATGGGTCAGATCATTTATTGTTGACTCCATCAATTGTGTAAGATTGCAAAATACAAAATGGTGTTTATCTAAATAAAATTACAATGTAGATCTCTTTTAAAGGGGGTTTAATCTTACAAGATTACTATAATACTATTTATTATAATGACTGAAAGTGTTAGCTAAAATTGTAATTTTCCAAATCTTTAGTTAACTTTTCCAGAGCTTAGAAAATATTAAATTAGTCCTTGGACACTTGGATAGTTTCTTTCTTTCTTTTTTTTTTTAAGATTTTATTTATTTATTTGACAGACAGAGATGACAAGTAGGCAGAGAGGCAGGCAGAGAGAGGGGGAAGCAGGCTCCCTGCTGAGCGGAGAGCCCAATTCCAGGACCCTGAGATCATGACCTGAGCGGAAGGCAGAGACTTAACCCACTGAGCCACCCAGGCACCCCATACTTGGATAGTTTCTAAGTAAAAACTGATACAAGATTTTGGTCACTGAAGATGGTTTCAAATTTCTTAGAGATTATAAAATGACTATGAATTAACTGTAGAAATGTTTTGGATGATACTGTATATGTGTATTTTGCCACTTTAAAAGTTAATGGAATTAAGAGTACCTGAGTGGCTCAGTTGGTTGGGTGTCTAATTCTTAATTTTGGATCAGGTTCTGATCTCAGGGTTGTGAGATCCAGTCTGCACAGGGCTCTGCACTGGCCGTAGAGCCTGCTTAAGATCCTCTCTTTCTATCTCTGCCTTCTGCCCCCAACAAGCTTGCTCTCTCTAAACACATACACACACACACACCCCTTAACAGAGATAATCTATAATAACATAAAAATTTAGCTAGACAGTTCTTGGTTTTCTGTCTTCCAGTTTTCCTTTTGGAATAAAGAAAAGTTGATTATTTTGATTAAAAGTGATTAATAAAAATAATATATTCAGGGGCGCCTGGGTGGCTCAGTGGGTTAAAGCCTTTACCTTTGGCTTGGGTCATGATCCCAGGATCCTGGGATCAAGTCCCATGTTGGGCTCTCTGCTCAGGGGGAAGCCTGCGTCCTCCTCTCTCTCTGCCTGTCTTTCTGCGTTCTTGCGATCTCTGTCTATCAGATAAATAAAATCTTGGGGCACCTGGGTGGCTCAGTGGGTTAAAGCCTCTGCCTTCATCTCAGGTCATGATCCCAGAGTCCTGAGATAGAGCCCCACATCGGGCTCTCTGCTCTGCGGAGAGCCTGCTTCCCCCTCTCTCTGCCTGCCTCTCTGCCTACTTGTGATCTCTGTCTGTCAAATAAATAAAATCTTTAAAAACATCAGCATAGTTACAGAAAAATATGAATACACAAGATAATGAGCATGAATTTTTACTTAAGCTTAGTTTGTTAAAGTGGTTTTAGTGTTGTAGATACGCTGTTTTATTTAACAATTTATATCTTTAAAATAACCTTAATTTAATTATCATTTGCATAATTACATATTTATGTATTTTAAGCAAATACATAAAAGGCTTATAAAGACTGAATTTTTGAAAGTCTAAACAAAAGTTTATTGGTTATACTCAGCATTAATGGATTTATTCTCTAATCAGTTTACAAATCCTTTCTTGCAAATTAATGCATGGATGGCATATGAAAAGTGAATTTGAAATTCATCATTGAAACTTTGATTTTTCTTTTCTTGTCCCTTGTAATTTACTCTGATTTCTATTTACTTATTCTCATTTGTACATTCATTTAATACTTATTGAGCACCTACCATATGCAAAGGGATACAGAAATTAACAAAACCAAATTGGTTTCCTTATGGAACTTACATTTCCATTGGGAGAGCTGGACAATAAACAGGTGTGTGAAATGTCCGGATCTATCTAAGAAGTGCTCCAAAGGAAAATTAAACAGCATGAGCAGATAGAAAGGGAGGAGGCTGCTGGTTCAGAAAAGTTGGTCAGGGAACTTCTCACTGATGAGGCTACTGAAAACAAAGCAAAGGGCTGCCACAGGATCTAGGGAAGAGCAAAGTCTCTGATTATATGAGGATCAGTAAGGAGGCCAATGTGGCTGGAGCAAAACCAGCGAGGGAAAGTAAGGCTATGTTGGTTTGGCTGCTGAAGTAGGGCATTTGCAGCCACTTACTCTGAGGAGGATGGGAAGCCACTTTGGAATTTTTTAAAAATTTAGTTATGAAAAGTTTCAAACCTACACAAAAGTGGAGATAACAGCAACGACGAACTCACTGGATGGAGTATTTTCAGCAGAGAAATGACAAGGTCTGGGTTAAAAGGATCCCTCTAGTTACAGGGTTGAGAATAAGTTGAGCTGTAGGCAAAGCAATGAGATCTTTAGGAAATCTATTATAATCTGGTGCAGAGATGGCAGTGTTGAGAGGCGGGGAGAAAGGGCAGATCCTGGATCTATTTTTGAAGGTGGTGCCTAGAACATATGCTGACAGGTTAGACCAGAGGTGTCCAAGAGTAGTAGTGAAGTGATATTTTTGTCTGGGCAACTTCAGCGGGGTTTCCATTTTCGAAATACTGGAGGAGAAGGTTTTGGGGAGGAAGATAAGCTCCGTTTTGGACACACTGAGCTCGAAATGCCTTTTTTTTTTTTTTTTTAAAAGATTTTATTATTTGACAGAGATCACAAGTAGGCAAAGGCAGACAAAGAGAGGAGGAAGCAGGCTCCGCGCCAAGCAGAGAGCTCGATCCCACGACCCTGGGATCCTGACCCCAGCCGAAGGCAGAGGCTTTAACCCACTGAGCCACCCAGGCCACCCTCAAAACACTTCGAAGAGATCTAACTGGAATCATCAAAGATGCCATCTTCCCTACGGCCTGAACATGTAACATTTAACATCCAACAGTGAACTTTTTGAAATGAGAAAAAACATTTATAATTGACAGTTCATTTTTCAAGTCATGTCTTTTTTCTTTTTAAAGATCTTATTTATTTGACAGAGAATATGAGCCAGGTGGGGTGTTAGTGGTGAGGGGCAGAGGGGAAGACAGACTGAGACTGACTCCCCACTTAGCAGGGAGCCCGCTGCGGGGCTCCATCCCAGAACCTTAGAATCAGGAGCTGAGCTGAAGGCAGTCACTTAACCAAACTCAGCCACCCAGGCGCCCTTCGGGTCATGTCTTATAATTATTATTTTTTTTTAATAACATAAACCAACTTCGCATTTTGTTTTTTACTTTATTCTGTTATAAACACATCTCCACATTTCTTGTTATATTGGTGTGGCTGTTCAAGCAGGGCCTTCTAGGCCCTTTAAAGGAGAGTGGAGGCTATTTCATAACTTTTTAAAACTTTTTTAAACTTTTAAAGTTTCACAACTTTTTAATTTTAATTTTAATTTTTATTTTTTTTAAGTTTTTTTATTTATTTGTCACAGAGAGAGCGCGAACACAGGCCGACAGAATGGCAGGCAGAGGCAGAGGGAGAAGCAGACTCCCTGCCAAGCAAGGAGCCCGATGTGGGACTCGATCCTAGGACAGTGGGATCATGACCTGAGCCAAGGCAGCTGCTTAACCAACTGAGCCACCCAGGCGTCCCTCACAACTTTTTAAAAAGTTATGAAAAATTTTAAACCTACACAAAAGTAGACATGACGGCAACACCGAACACGCAAAATAACCACGTTCAAAAGGTTGGGAGGTTGGGTGAGCCTGGGGATGGGTATTATGGAGGGCACGTATTACATGGAGCACTGTGTGGTACATAAACAGTGAATTCTGGAACACTGAAAAGAAATTAAAAAAAAATAAAAATTAAAAAAAAAAAAGGAAAAATAAATGTTGCATCTTCCTAGGGGCAGAGCGATTGCACTTTCTCTTCCAGGTCCGTAGAGGGCGCAAGGGCAGTAGACGGGGCTGGTCGGCTCTGAGGGCCGGAAGTCTCTCCTCTTTTCTTTCCTCTCGCCGCCTCCGCATCCTTCGACCCGGAAGCGCTCTTCCGGCACTGATTGCCGGCGTGACTTTGAACGCATTTTGATGTGGGTCAGGTTGTTGAGTAGACCTACAGCTGCCCCACCTTTACGCCACTTCTGCGCTTGCCATGAGACTGGTGGGAGCAGCCGCTGCCACGGCTTTGGGGCGCGGGCCGCTCCCGCGGGTCCTCGCTACCCTGGGATGGCAGAGGAAGCAGGTACTAGCGCCCGGCGAGGCGAAACCAAACCAGGGACTGCATAAAGGACCTTGCTGTCCCTCCAGGGCTAGGGAACAGTAATGCCTTCTCTGGGACCTCCTGAGAGCTCCGGGTACGAGGTGTCGTGCCTCAGTGCTGAAAAGTTTTTCGGTACCTGAACATCTCGTTATTCATGAGCTGCGTCTCGGTACCCTGGGGGAGTGGACGGGCCACCGCTTTATGTTTCAGCCTCTTTTGGGGGGGGGGGGGGGTGACTGGAGTGCCGGTCCAGAACAGCTGAAAAATTAGTGTGTTCAGGGTTCGAACCCAGGGCTTCTGACTCATTATCGAGTGCTCTTTTCTGCGCAGAGTCCTTGGGCTGTGGACAGCCCTCTTCGGGCAGACCCTGGGTTATTTGTTTTGTCGTTCGAACTTCCCGGTACTTTGATCCTATTTCTGTCTTTTGCGGAGGTTGCAGAGTGGAGTAGGTTGGGGTGGGAGTTGAGCTTTTCCTGGTATGCAGACGTCGTTTGCTTTGCTTGCTGATATTCATGGGATTTCATCTAAATGCCTGTCCACCAGAATCCATTTAGTATTTGCCCAGCTTTTCTAAGTTCTTCTGTTTCCCTTTCCCCAGAAGTGCTGCAGTACCTTTTGGATTTGCAGTCCTATAGGGAGAGGTTTATATTGTCTTGATTCGGTAAAATATAAGGTTCTCCCTTACCCCCACCTCCACCAAAATGAAATGAAGTTTTTAAAAAAGTAATTCTTCCCGTGCAGAAGGAATTGGAAACGTTTTGTGGGGTCCCTTGGAACTATCCGTACCACAACACAAAGCATATGTGTTGGAAAACATCCTTGCTAGCTGTCAACTACAATAAGGGAGAAGGGGGAATAGAAGTAAAATTTAAACGAAAAACTGTGTTTCCTTTTAAAATTGTTGGAAGCTGTCTTACTGGTTTTATTAGCCTCAGCATGTATTTTCAAACCTGTGGACATTTGGAAAAGTATCTGTCCCCCTTTATTTAACTAGCTTATTTGACTATATTTTTCTGATTTATTTATAAGAATGTGTGTGCCCTTTCTGTCCTCTCTTGCAGTTTCTCCTTTGGTTAAAGGAGTTGCACATAATCTCACATAATGTTTTTTTTCCATTGAGATTCTTTGGTGGAAAGATACCAACCAAACCAATTCTAGTTGCCCATTATCTCTTATAAAAAGTGCATTGATTTGAGCTCTTATTTTTTCAGGTTAATTGGGAAGTCTGCCGATGGAGTTCGTCAGGAGTGATTCCTAATGAAAAGATACGAAATATTGGAATTTCAGCTCACATTGATTCTGGAAAAACTACATTAACAGAACGAGTGCTTTACTACACTGGCAGAATTGCAAAGATGCATGAGGTGTGGAGTTCCTGGTTGATTCAAAGCTAGTTTGAGCTTGGTAGTTAAGATTTAATAAACATCACAAAACCTGAAAGAATAAAAGAACGGTTACAGTGGATCTTTATTGAAGTCCTAGAACAAAGGGATAGATAGGTCAAACTGGCTTGCAGTGTTCTTGTGAGGAATCTTTCTAGAAATCATGGGGCACCTGGGTGGCTCAGTGGGTTGAGCCGCTGCCTTCGGCTCAGGTCATGATCTCGCATCCCGGGATCGAGTCCCACATCGGGCTCTCTGCTCGGCAGGGAGCCTGCTTCCCTATCTCTCTCTCTCTGCCTGCCTTTCTGCCTACTTGTGATCTCTCTCTGTCAAATAAATAAATAAAATCTTTAAAAAAAAAAAAAAAGAAATCATCACTATGAGTATCCTCGGTAGATTGTCCTTTAGGAATGTTAAGTCTACACCTGAAACTAATACAACTATTAATTATACTTCAATTAATACATCATGATATATTCTTAAGCAGCTGTTAAAGTCGTATTTACATACTTTTTAACGTTATGGAGAGATGTTTAAGAAGGGTTTAAAACTATATATAGTATAATGTTAATAGTTACAAAATACATATATCAGGAAAAAAATTTTTTTAACTTGAACGTCTTCTAAAGAAATTACCATATTATTGGGTAACTTAACTCTCCATTTCTTCAGATGAAGGTCATCTTGTTAAGTCACATATTTTGCAAGCTGACTCCTTCCCACTCAGGCCTCAAAATCCACATGTCATAGACCAGGGAAAAATGTGTGCTTTGAGCATCTGCTCACGGACTACCACAAGGCTAGTGGGCAGGAACAGTGCAGAGGAAACGGGGTTGGCTCCAAGACTGAGGTGATTGCTCTATTTAGCCGTTGTTGGGAAGAGCAATGAAAAGAGGGTTAGACAGATAATAGAGGGAAAAACTTGTAATCATTTCTCTGTTTCATAATATGATATGGTCTGACTTCTCTGAAAGTTGCATCAGTTAACTTTCTGTGTTCTAGTTCCAGCTCAGTAAGATTTCTTTCCTTCTTGGGATGTAGGGATGGGGGACTCTGAATTGCTGTGCTGTGTTTAGGTGAAAGGTAAAGATGGAGTTGGTGCTGTCATGGATTCCATGGAACTAGAGAGACAACGAGGAATCACTATTCAGTCAGCAGCCACCTATACCATGTGGAAAGATGTCAATATCAACATTATAGATACTCCTGGTGAGTTGAAGTCTTAGTTTAATTGTTGCAGATTGTTTTGACAAAAGCACATTTAGTTCCTTATTATGTCCCAGCTCATTTTTAAGTGTCAAATGATATTCAAAAGTGTGACTGTGAGTTCTTGTTAGAGAAATCTGGGACCTAGAGCTCTTCATCATTATGTGGTTTCCTTAAAAGAGAGTGCAAATAGGGCGCCTGGGTGGCTCAGTTGGTTAAGCAACTGCCTTCAGCTCAGGTCATAATCCATGAGATCGAGTTCTGGATCAGGCTTGCTGTTTCTCCCTCTGCCTGCAGCTCCCCCATTTGTTCTCTCTCTCTCTGTATCAAATAAATAAAATCTCCAGTGCAAATAAATTTTGAGTAGGAAGGTTCTTGTCCATTGAAAGCTGTATCTGATTTAAAGGTGCCCAGGCCCTCGTAGTTTTGTTGTGTTTTTTTTTTTTTTAAGATTTTTATTTATTTATTTGACAGAGACACAGCAGGAGAGGAAACACAAGCAGAGGGAGTGGGAAAGGGAGAAGCAGGCCTCCCGCCAAGCAGGGAGACCCATGCGGGGCTCGATTCCAAGACTCTGGGATCATGACCCCAGCTGAAGGCAGGTGCTTAACAGCTGAGCCACTTAGGCACCCACCTCATAGTTTTTTGAAGAGTTGGGCCCCGGGACCTTATGGTGAGTAAACAGTATGGTGGTTTAAGAAATCCACATTCTAATTAAAAGACTTACATCATGAGGAGAGATACAAAAGCTTGTAATCGTGCATGTTAGAAAAATTCATACTTTAAGACCCACACTTCTTTGTCTAATTTAGGACATGTGGACTTCACAATAGAAGTTGAAAGGGCCCTGAGAGTGTTGGATGGTGCAGTCCTCGTTCTCTGTGCTGTTGGAGGGGTGCAGTGCCAGACCATGACTGTTAATCGTCAGATGAAGCGCTACAACGTTCCTTTTTTAACTTTTATTAACAAATTGGACCGAATGGGCTCCAACCCCACCAGGGCCCTGCAGCAAATGAGGTACTGAGCCTTAGAAAGAACAGGAGGGGCTGTGATGAAACCTGACATAGAAGGATAATTACTAATTCAATGTCATTAAGCTCTATTCCTAAAAAAATTTTTAGGGAAAAAAAAAAGTTTTTTTCCCTAAAATTTATGTGAGTACTTATCTTAGTAAAAGAAACATCGAAGTCAGTAGTTTGGTTTGTGATGTGATCTCATCAGTTACATTTGCTGTAAAATGGGGAAAATGTGACTTAAATTATAGGGAGGTTTAAGGTGAATTCAGATAACAATCTGGCATTTCACTGTTTTGCTGTGATTAGAGAAGTAATAATCTAGTGTGGATTCTATAAGTATATGTTTAGACAAACCTAGAGGATTGTCTGTTTTAACCTTTACTGAAGGAACTTTATTTTTTTATTTATTTTTTATCCTTTTTTTTTTAAGATTTTATTTATTTATTTGACAGAGATCATAACTAGGCAGAGAGGCAGGCAGAGAGAGAGAGGAGGCAGGCTCCCTGCAGAGCAGAGAGTCCGATGTGGAGCTCAATCCCAGGACCCTGGAATCATGACCTGAGCTGAAGGCAGAGACTTTAATCCACTGAGCCACCCAAGCACCCCAATTTAAGGAATTTTAATTAATGCCCTTAAGAAGTTATGGTGTATGGTAACATACTTGGGTTCATATGGTAACATACTTGCTAAAATAACAGTAACACTTCCTTTCTGTACCAGATGTAACTAAGTTGTGGTCCTAGCATTTTACACTTTGCTCAATATTGTATATTTCACATAGCCTTTGAAAAGAGTGGAAGTTTCACTTTCATCTTTGGTGGATGTGTAACTGGAGCTATCAACTTCCTATTGAAATATCCTAGGGCAGAGCTGATGAAAATAGTAAAGTTTCTGGTAGTGGAGACACCAAGAGCGATGTGTCTGATCATGAAGGATACGGTGTTGAAGAGCTTCAAAAGACGGTATTGCAGGGCGCCTGGGTGGCTCAGTGGGTTAAGCCTCTGCCTTCGGCTCAGGTCATGATCCCAGGGTCCTGGGATCCAGCCCCACATTGGGCTCTCTGCTCAGCAGAGAGCCTGTTTCCCTTCCTCTCTCTCTGCCTGCCTCTCTGCTTACCTGTGATCTCTTGTCTGTCAAATAAATAAATAAAATCTTTAAAACAACAACAACAAAAGAAGACAGTATTGCTGTGCGCACTGATGGAAGTGATATATTTGGGAATATGAGCTTGAAAGTTTTCTTTATTGGGTATTTGTAGTCATTTCTTACTTAGTTACTTAGTTACTTAGTAATTTCTTTCTTACTTAGGTTTGAAAACAAAGCCTTTTCACTTTTTGTCCTTTTTACTTATATTTTACTTGTACTTGGCAATGGATGGACTATTTCTACCATGTTGTGTGAATTCCAGGAAAATTCTCTTCTAGCATTTATGTGACTACTGCAGTTCTCTTTCTTCTCTGCTCCCTCTTATCTGCATTGTGTAACTCCTATTAAACAGATTTTAGAACTTCTGGATCTCATCTCCGTGTATTACCTTTTCTACCATTCATTCTACCATTTCATACATTTGTTTCTTCTCATTTTCATCTGGGTTATGAGAGAATTGATGTCAGTCTTCCAGCTCACTAATCTGAAGGTCATCTGTGTCCCTTCTGTTATGTTAGCCTTTTCTTTCTTTTTAATTTCTGTAATTATGTAATTAATTTCCTAAACTTTGTCTTTTATTGCATCGTCTTCATTAATAGAAAGGTAGTTCTCAGATCTTTGCATTTTATTTTCTTTCGATAACTCTGTCCTTGGAAGTTAATACTGTTTCTTGAGCTCACACGTCTCTTTCAAGCTATTGGTAACCTTCAAATATTTGGTGATTCTTAGTTTTCTATCCATAGTTATAGATGGGGGCCTAGAGTCTAGACTACACTATGGTAGCCAGAGCATGTTTCTTTTTCAGTGAGAATACCTGCCGTGAATCCCTTCAGTGGTTGTGCCTGACTGAGGGTATAGGCTGATAATGAATATCTGATTTTTTTTTTTTTTTTTTTGTCAGAGAGAGAGAGAGAGAGAGCTCACAGACAGACAGAGTGGCAGGCAGAGGCAGAGGGAGAAGCAGGCTCCCCGCTAAGCATGGAGCCTGATGTGGGACTCGATCCCAGGACACCGGGATCATGACCTGAGCTGAAGGCAGCCGCTTAACCAACTGAGCCACCCAGGCGTCCTGAATATCTGATTTTTAACATGCATGCTAAAAGTTCTCCTGTAAGAACTTCCTCTTTAACTGTACTCAGCTTTGCTAGAGTCAGATGATCTAAGGAGAGATGGGCAAGGTGATCCCACTATCCTTTAGTTTTCTGATCAACCACCATTGACTTGTTCTTCCCCCTTATGTTTTTGATCCAGGATATTCTGGGGAGCTGATGGAGAAACACTTATTTTAGAGTTCTCTTGTTGCTTAAATAGGGTTTTGGCTTCCTGAGCATGGTGAATTTGGTTACTCCCAATCGTTTTAAATTTTCTGAGTTTTTTGGCTTTTTTTCTTTTTAAGATTTTATTTATTTGACAGAGCAAGAGAGGGAACACACAGGGGGAGTGGAGAAGAAGCAAGCCTCCCACTGGTCAGGGAGCCTGATGCGGGACTCAGTCCCAGGACCCCAGGATCATGACTCCAGCCCAAGGCAGATGCTTAACAACTGAGCCATCTAGGTGCCCCAATATATTTTCTGTTTTGAGCTCCTGATGATACCCTTCTCGGTTCCACAATATCTGCCATTGATTTATTTTTGTCATTTCAAAGGGATTTAGGGAGGACATATGTATTTTTATTTGGTAAACATATATATTTTTATTTTTCAGGTCTAAACTGAGTCACAATGCAGCATTTATGCAGATACCCATTGGTTTGGAGGGTGATTTTAGAGGTATAATAGACCTTATTGAGGAACGAGCCATCTATTTTGATGGAGACTTTGGGTAAGTTAAAAATGTATTATTAATACCTTAAAAAGCATCAAAGAGAAAAAAGAAAGGATGATTTCTTTAAACATAGAGAAAACTTCTTTTTAAAATATGGCTGGAGGAATATACTCCAAAATGATTTTGTTTTAATGCCTTTAATCCTAGTTGGTTCCCATTTTGCTTAGTATTCTTTCCAAGGGAGAGTATGTTATTTTTTGGGTAATTTATATCATGTTATATGCATGGTATGGTAACAGGCCATCAGCTTGGGCTAGTAATGTATCTCGTTTTCCATTTGTTTATTTATTCATTGATTCATCCTGTGGACTTTTATGGAGTAGCTGCTGTGTCCTGGGTATTATGATAAAAACTGGGAAGAAAATATGGATCATGGTTTGCTCTATTTATGAGACTACAGAGATAAAACGACAATACATAAAAGCAGTTAAAAATAGTGCAGATGTGGTTTGGAGAACATAAGAAGCAAATTGGTGATTTTTTGACATGGTATTTGATCCATCAATCAATTTTGAGTGACCTCTACATACAAAACTGTTAATCAAAATTTGACATTCAGAAAAATCACGTGCAAGCTTGTTAAAACACATTCCTGGATCCACTTCCAGATGATTCTGATTCAGTAGGTCTGGGGGGAGTCTGGAATTTGCATTTCTGGAAAGCTCCCAGGTGATGCTGCCATTATAGGTCTATAGACCACATTTTGAGTGGCACTGTTTTGGACAATGTGGGAAGACATAAATGACCCTTCATTATGAGGAGTGGTCCCCAATAGCCTAGCAGTTTCTTTAGAAGTAATTCCTGAGAGGTTTTCTTTCTCTGCTGTGAAACTGGGATTGCTAGTCTGGCGGGTGGGTGAAGGGTGTTATGTTCAGTTAACTGTATCCTTTATCCTCATCAGCTGTCTTGTAGGCAGGGGAAGGATATAGGCTGTCTAGTAGATGAGGCGTTTCTCTCCCGTCTTGTATGACAGTAGTGACTGTGGTTTATCTACTATTTCTTAGAATGTAAGGCCCAAGAGGATAGGGATATTTTTTCATGTTTATTCAATTCTGTCCCAAGCCCTAGCACTTTCTGGTACACAATAAGGACTCAAAAATATTTGTAAATGAATTAATAAATCTACTTTCCCAAAGTTACCAGGGCACACATTTGTCTTCTAAAGTAAAGGCTCTTAAACTTTGTTATGCCCCTACCACAGATGAAATTTCTTATTATATCTGCCCTCTTTCCCAGCCCTAGACCTCTGGGTATATAAATTTTGAAAGGACCCACAGCTGATTCTGGCTAAGAACCAGGGGAGCTTGACAGGAAGGATGAAATTATGATCTGAAGGCTGTGAAGAGCATTTTTTGAGTTAAGAATTATTTTCTGACTATATGCGGTTGACTTCCTTTACTTTTTTAATTTAGGATCACATTTTCTGAAAAGCTGATATTTTGGACGTTAGTTTCCATTTTTAAAGAAGTACTTTGAAACTTTTGAGACTGATGTTTTGAGTATCATGTATATCTGTTTCTCAGTTGTGTATATTTATAAATCTTTCCTATCCAGCCCCTAAAGAAATGGCGATCTGGAGTTAAGGTTGAAGAGTTTGTCATATTTAGTAACCTTTTTTTTTTACTATATTCTGTGTTAAAATTGTGTAATTGGGTTTGTTATCAGTGGAAGGAATAGAGTCAGGTCTCTTTTCCTCTTTGTTAGTGACTGTGATATTCTGATTAATTTGGTTAATAGAATTTTCAAGAGTCATATGAGCTTTGGAGTCAGAATGACTTTGAAGCTTGGCTCTTGTATTTATTAGTAGTACAGCCTTGGCAGTTTGCTTTGCTTATTTAAGTATTTTTGCCCACTATTCTGTCTAAATTTTAAAGATCTACATTGGTCTTGCCATTTTAATGCAAATATATCAAAGCTCTTTCTCATTTAAAAAAATTTTAGCCCATTGGGGAGGGTATGTGCTTTGGCGAGTGCTGTGAAGTGTGTAAACCTGGCGATTCACAGACCTGTACCCCTGGGGATAAAAATATATGTTTATAAAAAATAAAAAATTAAAAAAAAATTTTTAGCCATTAGGGTTTGTGTTTTTCATTGGTGCTTTATATTGTATAATTGAATATTCTTATAGTAGTAAAATAAAGCATTTCTTTTCTTAGTCAGTTTGTTCGATATGGGGAAATTCCAGCTGAATTCAGGGCAGCAGCAGCGGATCACCGGCAAGAGCTGATTGAATGTGTTGCAAATTCAGATGAACAGCTTGGTGAGATGTTCTTGGAGGAAAAAATCCCCTCAGTTTCTGATTTAAAGGCAAGTGCTCTCAAAATAAGTCTTACAATAACAAGAAAAATAGGGTGGGGTTTTTTGTGGGTAAGAGACATGCTTTTATGCATGGGTTTTATTAATGAAATCTGAGTAAATTTATTTAATATTACTGGTTTTTTCAAAAAATACTTGCTATTTCTTATTATTCTTTAAATAATGAGTTCTATAACATCTTACAATGGGAAAGGAGTTATAGTTCTAAAAAGAAAAGATGATATTTAAACATCCAACCTCTTGGGCGCCTGGGTGGCTCAATGGGTTAAGCCTCTGCCTTCAGCTCAGGTCATGATCCCAGGGTCCTGGGAACGAGTTCTGCATCAGGCTCTCTGCTCAGAAGGGAGCCTGCTTCCTCCGTCTCTCTCTCTGCCTGACTCTCTGCCTACTTGTGATCTCTTTCTGTGTGTCAAATAAATAAATAAAATCTTAGAAAATAAATCAACTTCTTCGGTATATCTCCTTAAGGAGAAGATAAATATATAAGTGTTACAGCAATAAAACAGATTAAGTGATGAGGCTGCTAAATGGTTACAGTCTAAATGTTGATACTTGTACTGTTTAGAAGGCTGTATAGATTTCTTCACTTGGTCATTTAGATCCTTAAAAAAAAAAAAAGATCTCTGCTTAAGATTGGTATTTATTTTTCTAGTAGATAATTTTTGCACAGGAGACACACAGAGGCCAATAAGCACATGAAAAGATGCTTAGCATCACTAATTATTAGGGAAGGCAAGTTAAAATCATGGGATTTCACTTTATCCATTAAGATAGCTAGTAAAATAGCAAGTGTTGGCGAAGATACAGAGAAATTGGAACTCTTGTGCATTGTTAGTGGGAATGTGAAATGATGCAGTCACTGTGGAAGAAGTACGGCCATTCCTCAAAAAAATTAAACCTAGAACAACCATATGGATTCAGCAGTTCAACTTCTGGATAATATCCGAAAGAATTATTCAAATAGGTATTTGTACCCCTGTGTTGGTAGTAGCACTCTTCACAGTAGCAAAAAGCTGGAAACAGCTCAAATGCCCATCAGTGGATGAATGGACAAACAAAATTAGTATATACATACAATGGACTATGATTTAGCCTTAAAAAGGAAGGAGATTCGGATGCATGCTGTAGCATGGATGAACCATGAAGACATGCTAAATGACATGAACCATACAAAAGGACAAATGACATATTTTTCCACTTATATGAGGTACCCAGAACAGTCATAATTCCTAAAGACATAAATAGTGGTTACCAGGGGTGGTGGCAGAGGGGTGGGTTACAGAATAGAGAGTTTAAGAAGTACAGAGTTTCCATCTGAGATGATGAAAAAATTCTGGAGATGGATAGTGGTAACGACAGCATAGCAGTGTAAATGTACTTAATGCCACTGAACTGTATACTTAAAAATGGTTAAAGTGATAAATCTTGTTTATTTTACCATTAAAAAAACTGGTACTTATTTTACCAAACCACATGGTACACTTAGCAGAGATCAGATAAATGATTACTGTGTTTAAGACCTGGCACAGGAGTTGATAGTAGGCAAAATACACAAGGAAAGAACCCTGTCGAAGCTGAGGACGCTTACTAATCTCATAACTTGAGTCCTTTAGTTTTCACAAACTATGTAGGAGGGTATAGGTCAAGCACTGTGTCCTGGGAACCACAATACAGAGTTAGGTTTTTATCTGTTAAAGGGCATGTTAGAGGTCCCCTGGACCATTCCCAGGTTCAGTGATTTAGGAGGATCACACAAAATTCTCAACACCTTATCATAGTTGTGGCTCTGATTATTACAATAAAAGGATACAAAACGAAATCAACAAAGGGAAAAGGCACATGAGGTGAAGTCCATAAGAAACCATGTATCAGCTTCCAAGAGTCCTCTCACAGTGGAGTCATGGCAGGGTTTGCCTCACTCCTATAGCAGTGAGTTGTGACTATACTTGTGAATCTCATCTGTTAGAATGAGGTTTTATTAATGGCTATTGAAAGACATCCTCTGCCTGGCATTTACCCAAATTCCAGACTTGGAGGAGGAAAGCAGGTGTTTAGCATCCACCCATTGTTTGTGCAGACTGTAGCCATGGTGACCCATTCTCAGTTCTGGGAATGCTGGGAACCCCCCTGAAATCCAGGTTCTCAGACACCAGCCAGGAGCCAACCTTGTAAACAGGCCTTTCTAAGCATGGCCAATTCAGTGCTGCTCTGTTTACTGTTTTCTGAAGAGGATACATGAGTATACTTTCTGTATTATTGGATATATTATAAGGACAGTGGAAAGGCAACACCTTTGAAGTATGAAAACAAGGGAAATTTTTGAAAATAAAGCTTTTGTTAGGCTGGTATTAGGATGGTTCTAATTTTTTTTTTCTATTTATCTACCACCTTCCTGTTTTTCTGTTGTAAAGTAAATGTGGTAAGATTATTTACGTCCCTACTTGCATATACAGGAGGTTTGGTAAGTCAGAGTTTTGGTCCTGTGGCTTAAGGTAGCTTATTAAGTGGTTAGTGACTTGTATTATAGTGATGTTCAGAAGTTACGGTTGTAAGTTTTTGCTTTAAGCTTTTTTTCTTTTTTTTACGATAACTGGTTTTCTAGAAGAATAATTGTACACTGGTTTCCCTATTGCTGTTGATATCTTCTAGCTGCTAAGACTTAGTTAGTTCCATTGCTTCCTCTCAGAGACCTGCTTAGCCCGGAGGGCTGCCTGTGGCACACAGCTGGGACACATTCATAGCTCTCGCACCTTAAGCAAGAGTAACATCATAGCCTGTTACTCTCATGGCTCTTAGTTTATGAGTGATTTGTACTATTTGGCTTCCTGTATGTATGTTGTTTAAAAGAAAGAAAACATCTGTTAATTAAATGTGTTTTTTTAATAGATATTTTCATAGGTTTTAAACATTTAAAAGTACACAAAGGTACACAGTAAAGAAAAAAAAATCTCCCACGTGTCTCCTATTTGCCTAGTTCTCTGCCTCCTCCCTCAAACAGGTTGCCAGTTAATAGTTTTTGCTGTATTTTTCCAGACACAGCGCGTGTGTGTGTGTGTTACTTTTCCTTATTATTACATAATTGTTAGCATACTGTTTATACCTCTCTCTGTGTGTGCCTGTTTTCTGTGTGTGTGTGTGTCTGTGTGTATTTTTGTCACATTGGAAATTAGTGACATTCCAAGAGTGTCAAAAGCAGTTATACAGTAAATTGCTTCCTAGCCCTGGAGAAGGAACTGATTTTTTTCCTTGTATTTTGACCTTTAATGTATAGAGGACCTCGTTCTAGTCTCCACTATAGCCTGTACTCCAAAGAGTGTCAATTCCTTTTATTTACTTACTGGTTTGAAGTTTCTTTCTTTCTTTTTTTTTTTTTTTAAGATTTTATTTATTTATTTGACAGAGATCACAAGTAGGCAGAGAGGCAGGCAGAGGGAGAGGGAGAAGCAGGCTCCCCACTGAGCAGAGAGCCCGATGTGGGGCTTGATCCCAGAACCCTGGGATCATGACCTGAGCCTAAGGCAGAGGCTTTAACCCACTGAGCCACCCAGGTGCCCCTCACTTGCTGGTTTGTAACTGATCTGAAACACAAAACTTTTTTTAAGGTTAATTGTTAATTCTTTTTCTTTTTTAGTGTGCAATCCGAAGAGCTACTCTAAATAGGTCATTTACTCCTGTCCTTTTGGGAAGTGCGTTGAAGAACAAAGGAGTTCAGCCTCTTCTAGATGCTGTTTTAGAATACCTCCCAAATCCATCTGAAGTCCAAAATTATGCTCTTCTCAATCAGGAGGAGTAAGTCTTGGAAATTGAATCTTAGTCCATGCAGAAATAACATTTATGCACTGTGAAAGAATTTAAGAATGGTTCCTTTGGTTAAGTTATGTTTATCGGTTTTTTTCCCCCGAATAATTTACAAAAAATCAGTTGCCAGTTTCTATTTGGGTAACACTTTTGACATGTAGAAAACTATTATACCATTTGCCATATCATATTGTTTGTGAGTTAGAAGTATGGTTTATTATCTACTAAGGTTTTCTTCATTAGTAAATGTTTTTTCATTTGGGACCAGCTATTTTCCGCCACACCAAAAAAACCAAAACCAAAAACAAACAAACAAAAATCCTTAAAGTTTGAAATGCAAGCATTTTTTTTTTTAAGCTCTCATTGATTATTTTTCTTTTCTTTCTCTGCCATTTTTGTGTTTTTAGTCTGCTCTGGTCATGTCATAATGTGGTAACTAAGCCCCGAGAAGTTACTCTTACCAATCTCAGTGAAATTTCCCTTATATGAGGTAGAAATGTTTAACATGTAGATGCTTTTTCTTTAATAAAATAAAGTGATATAAAAGAGATATCAAATAATGCATCTCACAGATTTATATTTCTTTTAAGTGACTCAAGAGAGAAAAACAAAATCTTAATGAACTCCGAGAGAAGCAGTTCCCACCCATTTGTAGGCCTGGCTTTTAAACTGGAGGTAAGTTGTTTTCTAATGTATGTAATTGCTGTAGGTGGAAATTTTCTTCTAAGGTATTCTTCCTATTACAAAATGATTGTGTTACAAATTGCTCTGCTGAAAATTACTCCCCCTTCTCTTTCCAAACTGCATCTTCAGAAGGAAGTTGGGTTGCTGTAAGCAGCCCACACTTAAGCTGTGAGAAATCATGTTCCACCTCCTTGAGGGAGCAGTATCTACTGTTAAGTTACTTGGGATTCTTCTATACGGGAGAGTTGTCTTGTCTCCCCATTTATATTTTTATTCAGTCTATCTTTATGTCAGTATGGCCTCATGGATATGTATTTTGAGTCACAATGAGTAGTATGTTATTTTGTTGTGCAGGTTGGTCAAATTTGGCCATTGGAGCTCTTTGAGTTGTTCCTGTGTCCTTTTGTCATTTGTATTTCCTGACTTTGATGGCACTGCAGGATCCTCCAGGCTTATCCTCCCTGTCTCCACCCTTGAGTCAACCATTTTAGGTGCCTTGGTTCCATTACTTTTAACCGAGAATGGTATTAGAAACCCAAGATTTGGGTACTTTTTGTTAGGTTGTTGTTGCTGGTGTTCATATTATTTTAACAGGGAAAGGAAGTGGTTAAGTTAGAAGTGTTAAAGTGGTTATTTTTGGGATGGGATTCTATTTGGGGGGCTTTTAGTTTTTATTGTAAAATTTTTACAATATACTTACTCTGGAAAACTTAAGTTGAAAAGTACAAATAACAATTGTGACAATTTTTATGGGTAAAGCTTTTAAAAATATACCTTTAGGAATATCTTCTTAGGATTCCTGAAATGGTGATTACTGAATTAAAGGAATGTTTTAACACTGTTTTGTTTGTTTGTTTTTTTAAGATTTTATTTATTTATTTGACAGACAGAGATCACAAGTAGGCAGAGAGGCAGTCGGGGTGGGGGGAGAGCAGGCTCCCTGCCAAGCAGAGAGCCTGACTCAGGGCTCCATCCCAGGACCCTTAGATCATGACCCGAGCCAAAGGCAGAGGCTTAACCCACTGAGCCACTCAGGTGCCCCAGGAATGGAATGTTTTAATATTAATATTAATATTAATGGTTTATTATCAGATTTCTTTCCTAGAGTTAATGTATTAAATTATTTCAATGAATCTTTATCAGCATTGAGTATTATTTAAAAATTATTACCGGTTTTATAAGTGAAAGTTAGTAATTCTTCTTGCTTTACATCTTGCTTTAATTCCTAATGGTACAGAACATTTTTCCATATATTGATTATGGAAAGATCAACAACAACAACCATTTAACTCATTTATATTCAAACCTAGTATTTAAGTATTTTAGACAATAAACCAAAACGTGTATAATTCCTCTTTTGCGATTGTCTCATTTCTTATTTTAAAAATTAGTGTCAAAGTGTTTACTTATTTGAATGCTATCTTATTTTTTAAAACAGCAGTTAAAAAAAAAAACAGCAGTTTAAATTTATAGTCAAATGTATTAGTCTTTTTTACTTCTCTCATTTTTAACCTTAGACATCCTCTTCTTTGTATATATTTTATAAATGTTTTCTATTTTTTTGTGACCCTTTTTTTTATTGTTAATTCTGCTGGAATGTGTTTTGCTGTGTGCTGTGAGGTGGACTCTAAATGTATCTCCTCTGCCTTCACATAGAGGACCAATTGTCCAGCTCCCAGTTATTGAACAATGCTGTACTTATCCATTGTCATGTCTTCTGTCATCATTGTCTGTTGACAGATGTGTTCTATTCTGCGTTTTAGATTTTTTTACTCTGCATGCTATTGAGTTTAAGTTTGGAGTATTAAAATGTTTTTATATCAGTCATGTAAGCTTCTCATTGTCAGAATACTTTAAGAAATTGCTTTTTCTTCTCATTTATTTTTCAAAATTAATTTTAAAATCAATAATATGTTTAAAAATTCCTTTTGGGGTTTTTATTGTTATTGTGCTAAACCTATAAATCAGTATGGGAACTTTTAAATGTTAAATGGCAACTTTTAAAACATACCCAGTTTGTTAGTGTTAGTATTGAGGAGGAATTGATCCTTGGTTATTTATTTTATATTCAGTTACTTTTTTTTTTTTAAAAGATTTTATTTATTTATTTGACAGGCAGAGATCACAAGTAGGCAGAGGCAGGCAGAGAGAGAGGAAGAAGCAGGCTCCCTGCTGAGCAGAGAGCCCGATGTGGGGCTCGATCCCAGGACCCTGGGATCATGACCTGAGCCAAAGGCAGAGCCACCCAGGCACCCCCTATATTCAGTTACTTTAAAGAATGCTTATTTATATAGCTTTGCAGGTGCTTATCGAAGGATTTTTTTTTAGATGTATGATACAGTCTTACCATTTCTAATTATATTTTTGTTGTCTTTCCAATAATTATATTTGTGTTTTATATCTTAATTGCATTAAACCAAACTTATGAAATAACAAGGCAAAAGGATAATTCCTTATTGTATATGCAATTTAAAATTATTTTCTAATTTTTATTTCAGAAGAATCAGAAGTAGTACCAAAAAGATCAACAACAACCATTTAACTCCTTTATATTCAAACCTAGTATTTAAGTATTTTAGACAATAAACCAAAACGTGTATAAAGAATACTACCACAATTCATAGGGAACGATTGGAGGTTGTTGTGAAGTTTTTCTCTTAAATTTGATTTTTTTTTAAAGATTTTATTTATTTATTTGACAGAGATCACAAGTAGGCAGAGAGGCAGGCAGAGAGACATGGGGGAAGCAGGCTCCCTGCTAAGCAGGGAGCCTGATGTGGGGCTCAATCCCAGGACCCTGAGATTATGACCAGAGCTGAAGGCAGAGGCTTAACCCACTGAGCCACCCAGGCGCCCCTTAATTTTGATTCTTATGTTTCTTTTTTCTTCTTTCCACCTTATCCAATCTTGACTTCTAGGCTGGACGATTTGGACAGTTAACTTATGTCCGCAATTACCAAGGAGAGTTGAAGAAGGGTGACACCATCTATAACACGAGGACAGGAAAGAAGGTGCGGGTGCAGCGGCTGGTTCGCCTGCATGCTGACATGATGGAGGCAAGTATAGGTTCTTCCTGGCACATCAGAAATTTCTCTAATGCAAGGGATGGCCCTGTGTGAAAGCCCTGTTTAGCCCTAGAGTTTATTATTCCTGTTATAGAATCAGCTCCCCCAGAAGGACCATATTAGTGCTAGAATCCCTCTGAAGATTTAGAACCTCTCAAAGTCTAATTAGGGAAATAAACTTTGGCTTACAGCTTGTATTTTTTAATTGGGTCTCAATCTGTTCTAGCCTTCTATGTGGTCTTTTAGGGTTAGGCCTTAGTAGAAATGCCATGTGGGTGGGGTTGTCTCTTGCTCACACTCTTTCCCCAGTCAGCTCTATTGCTGGAGAAGTTTATTGCTCTGAACAAAAGCTTAGGACGTACAGAAATTTGTGTGGCCATACTGTCTCTTGAATAGGCAGTCTTTCAAAATTGGATGTTATTGCTGTTTTGTGAGATAGGCAGCAGGGGGCATGATACAGGAATTAGTGATTGTCACAGATGTTCTTATGGGTCAGAGGCTATGAGAGGTTTACATCTGTGGAACTGTTAAAGACTCAGGCACATTTGGTCATTCATAGCCACATCTGTTATGAATGAACTGTCAGTATAAATGGACAAAAACTAGGAAGCTTAAGAGGCACCAGTGCTTTGTTCTTAGATTTCCTGTGTTTATTTGATGGCTTGCATCTGTGAGAAATTAAGACTATTTTAAGTACAATGGGCTGAACTCGCCTGCCTTTGTTTTCAAAACTTCCTGTGCAGTTTTTCCTTGTACTTCTTTGTCATATACTCATTGTTGGACTGTGCCAGCATACATAATACATCCTTTTGAATCCATAGAAATAACTCTAAAAGTGTGAAGCTCTGTGTTCTCTCAGTAATACAGATCTTCCAACTCATGATGCCACAGCTTGGAGTTTCCATGTAAAGTCAAGTCCTGTCAGTTGAGATGTGGTTTTAATAAAGGCCCTATTCAAGGTATATCTCGCCTTGGTTATTATTGGTATTACATTGGTTCTAGCTAATTCATTCTCTGTAGAATTCATGGTGAGATTCTGCCATGTTTGTTTATATCCAGTGTGTTCGTGTGATTACCATGTCCTGATGTGTGTTATTTGCAAGTATTACTTTGTTTTATTTCTTTATTTAGGATGTTGAGGAAGCGTATGCCGGAGACATCTGTGCATTGTTTGGCATTGACTGTGCTAGTGGAGACACATTCACAAACAGAAATAATAGTGGCCTTTCTATGGTACGTGATTTAATTTCAAAGTTATCACTTTTTAGAAGTCTGTGTTTATATAGTATATTTAATACTTAAGAAAAACAGTGACAGTTTTCGTTTATTGCCACAGGCATCAGTGTAGATTTCTCGTGGCTCTTTGGATGTCAGTTAGGCAAGTGCTCTATGTGACCTAACTTATCTGATTTTTCTTAGTTAAATAATTCCACAGTCCCCTATGATTTAGCATGGAGGGAAAAATCTTCACCAGATACACCTGAACTTGAAGCACTGACTCCTGCACTCTGAGATCTGCTTCCCCTTTGTGGATGCCTCTCGACTGCCTATCACCAGAATCCGGCTAGTCCCAGTGGGCAGCCACTTATTAACTTAATAACCAGCCAGGGCCCTTGCCTCAGTCCCAGAGAGCTGTAACATGTAAACTAGGGTATAAGAGATTGGAACGTTGCTCAGAGGCAGGGTGCAACTAGGCAGTCTGACTTACTGTACACAGCCTGTCCTGTGGAACTCAGAGGTCCCTTTTCATGACTGAGGGATCCCGGAGGGAAGAGCATACTTGGGCACTTCCTGCCTTTGAATCCCCCTTCACTCACTTTTCCCTTTATTGAGTAGGCTCTCCGACAGTATGACCATGTGTTCATGAGGGCGGTCCCTCTCCTGAATTTAGTAAAGAAAGACCTAGTACACCTGGGTAATTTGCCGTGAAGGAATTTACAGTGGGTCATTTACCTAAGAACTGATCCAGCCCTAATAGATGAGCACTATAATAGTCCCTGTATTATGTGATGAATTCATAATTTTATAATTTAGCTTTTCTGTATAAGATATTCTCTAATGTCCAATGTCCATGGCTTTCCATGTTGATTTAAGATACTACAGAAAATCAAAGTCTGTACAGGTTTGGGGGGATCTAGAGAAGGGGCATAGTTTGTAAACAAATAGTGTTGATAAGGCCTTCTCTAAATACCTATAATTAGTAATGTAAGGGACTGGAGGTTGTGAGAAATGCTTAGGCTTTGAAGCAAATAGACCTTGATTAGAGTCTCACCTCTGTCAAGTTATTTTGTCTTTCCACGCCTTTAATGATTTTATTTGTAAAATGGGGATATCTGCTTGTCAGAGTTGTGACTGACTGAATGAGGTATCATATGCATAAAGAATCTAGTGCCCTTTCTCTGTTTTATCAGTCATGGTATATTTTTGATTAAATAAAGTAACTTAGCAAAAGACAGCAACAGCACGTGTAGCCACTAGCCTACATAAGAATTTCAAATTTTGGCATTTGGGTTCATTATGATTATATTTAAAATGAATGTGTCAATAAACTTAGGGGTTTTAAATAGTGAATAATCTTTTTTTTTGTTATTTTGGGAGGGAGGAGATCATGTAAGTATATGCATTCATTTATTAATGTATTGCATTAATATATTTAATAGAAAACAGACCAAAGAGATGTATTGTCTAGCATAAACATGATGACTAGTATTTGTCCTTTGTTCTTTTGTAAGTAGCACATTAAAATTAATCCATCCCTGACCCAAATAGTACTGTACTTGAATTCTTCTTTGTTCTTTTAAAAAATATTTTAGGAGTCAATTCATGTTCCTGATCCTGTCATTTCAATAGCAATGAAGCCTTCTAACAAGGTAGGAGTTTGGTTTCAATCTCAGTATAGCACAATAAAAACTTGAGCCCTTTTTCATCTTTCTACACAATGCACATAGTATCCTGTGATACCCAGCAATCTTATGGTCTCTCTTCTTTTGGTATTGAACTTACGTTCTAAAACTACCAGTCTCTTGGTAGTAATTAGTTCTCATTATACCTGAAAAAGTTGATGGTATTAAAGTAGGCACAAGACTGTGCTTTCTAACTCTTTACAGTATCATTGGCTCCAAAGTGGTAAGAATATTTTCCTATATACAGATCATAAAGGAACGGAATAGGGGAAATAGGACATTTATCCTAAGTTATAGTGAAACCTCACTGAACTACATTAGATTACTACATAGATTAATTGCCTCATGGATTATAATACATCTCTGGATTTGTGGTAGTTATGAAGTATATATCTCATTATAACATGGAAAGCCTGCAAACAAGACTTTTCCTCCCCCCCCCCCTTTTTTTTAAAGATTTCATTTATTTATTTGATAGAGAAGGAGAGGGAGCAGGAGCAGGGGGAGAAGCAGAGTGCCCGCTGAGCAGTGAGCCTGATGCAAGGCAGATCCCAGGCCCATGGGATCAAGACCTGAGCCGAAGACATGCTTAACTTACTGAACTACCAGGCACTGCATCACTTTTTTTTTTTTTTTTTAAGTAGACTGCATGCTAGGTGTGGATGTGAGGCTTGAACTCACAACCCTGAGATCAAGACCTGAGCTGAGATCAAGAGTCAGATCTTAACCAGCTGAACTACCCAGGCACCTCTTTGTCAGTTTCAAATAGAATAGTTTTATGGTTGGATTTGAAGTCATTTAGCTTTTTATGAAACCAGAATTTCTTGAATAGTTTCTTACTTGTATTACTACCACTGGAATTAGTTTGCATTGCTCGAATAATTGAGTTAAGTTGGTTTGACATTCATAACAGTCATGTTAATATGGTAAATTGAAATGAACTCATTCATGCATTGAGTGAATATTTTATAATCTCATGTCATCTGGGAACTATTATTTACAAAACATACTCTGATGTATTGTCTTGTGGATACATTAACAGGTACTTCTTCCTCTGTTTTGAGGAAATGAGGTTTTCCAGACCCTTCTCAGTATAGAAAAAAATGTTGAGGGAGCAAGAAACATTATGTCATTCCATCTCAGAAATTTGAGGAAAGCTCTGTGGCCTAGAGCAGGTCATCTTACCATACAGTGAAATGCCACAGTTCCAGCTGCTTTGCTAAAATTGCTTGCTTTTCCCTTCTGAATAATCAGGGAGAGAAGTTAAAGATATTTAACTGTTGATAGTTCACAACAGTGGAGGAAAATCAAAGGCATCAATATCTAAAAGGTTTTTGGTATCTCAGGATTGTCTGTTTGTTGGAGTAAATTTAAATCAAATAATGAAATCACTGCATAAAGCTGTGAATCTCGATAGTGGGGGCAGGGATGATCTTCTAGTAAGTTGGGGGTTCTTGGCTAATGTAGGGAAAAGGCCAAAAAACTTCGGAGATAGACTGAGGATTCTGTCTCAGCTTTGCCATGCACTAGCTCTGTGGCCTAGAGCAGGTCACTCAGCCTTTCTACACCTAGTTTCCTCACCTGTGAAATGTGGGTAATTCTGTCTTGCAGCATTTTGGTTAGAATTTGAGGTACATATTCAAAACATATAGCACAGTTCCATGCACACACCTATCGGTGTTAAATACTAGTGATTCAGGGTATGTTAATTTTCTATTACTGCCATAAGAAGAAAGTACCACATACTTGGTGGCTTAAAATAACACAAATGTATTATTATACAGTGTTAGAAATCTGACGAAGTTTTTATTTGACTAAAATCAAGATATTGACAGGACTGTTGCTTTCTGGAGGCTCTTGGGGACATTTTATTTTTTGCTTACTCAAATTGTTAGCAAAATTCAGCTCTTTGTGGCTGTTGGGACTGGGGTCCCCATTTCTTTGATGACTGTCACCTGGGGCCTGGGGTTTTTTTTGTTTGTTGTTTTTTAGTTTGAGAGGCTATCCATTTTCCTAGGCTTGTGGCCCTGTCATCTTGTCTTCAGTGCCTTCAACCATGAAATCAGTCACTTTTGTGCTTCAGATATCTTCTGCCTCTTCCCTCATTCTGTCTTTCTAACCTAACCCTCTGTATTCCTCTTCCTTTTTAAAGGCCCATGTGATTACATTGGGCCAACCCAGATTCTTCATGGTAATCTTCCCATCACAAAGTCTGTAACTTTAATTATAACTGCACAATCCCCTTCACTACATAAAGTAACATTCACAGGTTTGGGGGCATTAGGGCATATCCTTAGAGGACCATAATTCTATTTACCATGTATGGAATTATATCTAAGGAGAATAAAGATACATGCAATCACATCCAAGCAGGCTGTTTTTAAAGGAAGAAGTCTCACTGTGGCATTTGCCTTACTCTTGGTCTTAACTGTCCTGCTTGATTCTACAATCAGGTCTTGGGAAACATGCGGATTCCTTTGGTTATGTGTAGAATTTCTAAAATGTGATAGAGTAACACAGATTCTTCTTTTCCCTTGATGGAGAAAGTTTTCCACAAATGGACAATTTCTATGTATATCCAAGAATAAAATAGGAAAGGGTATAGTTAAGCCTTAGACTCTTGTTTTGTATCTTGTGGAAAGAAAATTCTGTCAGCCAACCATTCCCTGCTCTGTTGACTGTGTGGTGTCCAAGCTTACATGTTGAAAGGGTCTGGCCTAGGAACTAGATGGGGATCATTATTATTTCTTAACTGTTCGTGTATTTGATTACATTTAGTAAAGTTCTTTTAACAATCCTATTGCTTATCATGCTTACTAAAATGTGTAATGACTTTCTTTTTTTTAAGAATGATCTGGAAAAATTTTCAAAAGGTATTGGCAGGTTTACAAGAGAAGATCCCACATTTAAAGTCCACTTTGACAACGAGAGCAAAGAGACCATTGTATCTGGAATGGGAGAATTACACTTAGAAATCTATGCTCAGGTAATGAATAATACGGAAGTTAACTTAAATTCATTTTATTTATGTCTCTGTTTTGTTACAAGTCAATAATTCTCAGTCTAATGACTGTAAACTAATAGTGGTTCTTCAGACTTCATTCTGGTCTGTATCCATATGTGGTATACTATGTTATAAATGTTACCATCTCTTAAAAATTAATTATTTATTTCTAAATCCTTATATTTGTAAAACATTTGCAGACTCCTAGAATCAAGACTCCCAGGTATTTGCAGTAAGATCGTTCATCCAACACTAGGTCATGGTTAGTTGGGTCATTGCAAATCCCAGTGCCAGCCTTAGGGAGACAACCTGCCGGGAGAGACCTGCTGAGGCAGTTAGCCCACCAGTACCTGCTCTTGGAACCATTTCTTAACTGTTTTCTTCTGAAGTCAGTACTTGAAGGTTTAGATAGATACAGTACTAGAATTGCTTTATATTTTCCCCTCGAAATGGTCTTCTGTATCTATGAATGAAAACAAAAGCTATTTGACTTATGATTGAAAATTCTGGTTGTGATCCTGTTTTTGAAATTAAGGTAGTAGAAACTCTGACAACAGACTTATAGGCTATTCCAGAGAATATATAATAATATGAAATAAAGGTGACATTTTAGTGGATAGATTAATTAGAGGTAAGTGTAAGTTAAACAGTCTAAGTTAGAATTCATTTCTATAAAATCTTTAAGAATCATTTGTATTACTTAAATCATGTATCTAACCTTTGTAAGATACTTAAATGATTTAAGATTTATCATTTTTATCATATTTAAATGAGTGCTTCAAATGTAGTTAAGATTCTTTTTTCTTCTTTCAGTGTGTTTTTTAAGTATACCAAAAAATTATCTCCTCTCTTCTTTTTAGAGGATGGAAAGAGAATATGGCTGTCCTTGTGTCACAGGAAAGCCAAAAGTTGCTTTCAGAGAGACCATTACTGCCCCCGTCCCGTAAGTATGCAGCAGAATTAAACATACTGTGAGGCCAGAATTGAAGCTTTTTATTATGGGATATACATACCACTATTAGTGTTGGGACACTTTTACATCATGTGAGTCTCTATTATGGAATCTGTGTAGTTCTATACTGTCACGAAGACATTTATACAAAGTGATATTTTGGGATTTGCTTGACCCCATAAACTAGGTATCAGTGAAGGCATACACACATCATCAGTAAGTACATTGACACGTCAGTGTGAGGGTCTTCCGTTATTCTAGTTGTGCTTCCTTTGGCAGACGGCTGTTATGTTTGACTTTAGTACCATACTGCGGGTGCCAGAGAACTTGCATTTGCCAAGGAATAATCTCCTGCAAGTAAAGGAAACTAACTAATGCTGTGATAAAATTCAGAAAACATGTAAGAAAACAACGTTGGTTTAGATTTTGTTAGAGACAAAACAGTCCTTATAAAGAATAGCAAAAAAAAAGTTTGGCTACAAGTATAATATACTTTAACCTGGTGTCTATATTAATTTACAGGAATTCTGACTTAGGGTCAAAATTAATAAGGCATACATACACTGTGGCTCTAAAACAAGTCTCAATTTTCAAAGTCTCATCAAAGAAAAGTAGCTGATACTTTACCTGAGATGCAATGTCATGAAGTAGAACGGTGTAGTCTAACTCAATGAAGTCATCATTTCTTTGCTATCATAAAAAATAAAAATCTGGTGTTTGAAACAGTATCTTTGGCAAAAATAGTATTTTCATTTTAAAATTCAGCTTTCATTACTAGATGATAATACTTCCATTTAATACGTAAAAACAAAAATTGAATGTTATAATTTATTTAGCCTGATCAGAAAACCTGTGTTCCTGGGGCACCTGGGTGGCTTAGTCCGTTAAGTACCCAACTCTTGGTTTTAACTCAGGTCGCAATCTCCTGATTGTGAGCTGGAGCCCTGCACTGGGCCAGCACTTGGCCTGGAGCATGCTGGAGCTTCCCTTTCCCTCCCTCTGCCCTTACTACTCAATACCCATGCCTGCATGCTCTCTCTCTCTCTCTCTCTCTCTCACACACACACACACACACACACACACACACACACAAAAGAAAAGAAAAAGAAAAACTGTGTTCTTACAAAAAAGCTGTATTTCAAACTACATTTTGAAATCATGATTTTTCACCTGTTCTAAAAGTTGTGTTCCCTGAGTTGTGATAGTTACTTCAGAACATTACGATCTAAAGTTTGTCAAAGATTGATTCCTTAATGTTTTTATTTTTTAGAAGCATTGTTTTAGGGGATAAACTACTGAAATGAGTGTTTACAGTAAAGGAAACCAATTTTATAATGGAAATTCTCTTTTTAAAAACTGAAAATAGGATCTTTAAAAAAATAAAAACTGAAAATAGGAAAACAATGTAGTTACATGATTTTGCAATTAAAGCCTTGATCTGTGCTGCTTATTGTTTTGGACATATAAAGTATTTAGACCACCAGCTACCCAGAAATATTGCATCCACATCGTTTAAAACTGCATTCACCAGAGATTTGCTGTACAAAGCTTTTTAAGGTTTATAATCAATGTGTTGAAACCATCCCTGGCCTCCAAGAGGCAGCATGAGCTGCTATGGCCTCTTTGGTTAATAGCAATTATAAATGTGCAGTCAACCTTTCTACTGAAATTTTAATAATGCTTTAAAACTTTGATGAGGGGTTATAGGAGTTTTCTGTCATCAAACTTCTAGCACTGTCTTGAGCATATTTTGCTATAAGATCATGCCTTGAAAACTATGATTATGATTGTATAACCTCTGTAACCTGGACCTTTTACTCAATTATTTGAGCCTTGTTACCCCAATAGGAATTTGTACTTAAAGTAGATGTCTGCAGAAATGCATTAACAAAAATCCTCTGTTGGGATGCCTAGGTGGTTCAGAGGGTTAAACGTCAGACTTGTGATCTAGCTCAGGTCTTGATCTCAGGGTCAGGAGTTCAGGCCCTGTGTTGAGCTCCACGCTGGGTGCAGAGCCTAATTAAAAATTTTAAAAACGAACAAAAAAAGGCTCTGTTTCTTAAAATGTAGTTGTGGTATTTATGTTAGATATTGACATCATATCCTAATTATTGTGATTGGGTGTCCTGGCCGTCAGTGCCCGTAGGTGTCTACTAGGTGGTTGCAAAAGTCTGTGGAGTAAAGGTGCTCCAGCTGCCTTGCAGTTTGTTTCCAGCAAGCTGAAACAAGTCATTTGGAAAGTCCTTTTCTCTTATAGAACTAAAACTGTTGTGGTTTCTTTGTACTGTTTTTCTTCATATCCATTAGATATCAACAGTTGACTTTTTTTCTTTTTAACTTCTTAATAAAGCTAAAGTGTGAAGATCACTTTATGTCTTTAAAGACTAGAAAGAGGAGGTTCTAGTCCTATCAGACTTAAAAGACTAGCAGGCTAGCAGTTAGATATGAGGTGGTAGATTATGACTAGAAAAGAAAATGATATACAGCAAATTTCACAAAGATTAAAAGATGCTAAGATATATGTTCTAGCTAATTCTTAGGGCAAAAAAATGCCAGCCTTGTCTCTGAGGAGCTCTGGCACCACCATTTCAATAGAGAAAAAAAAACAGAGGCAGTTTCATTTGCATAGCTATAAAGACTTCCAATACCAAATTTAGATCACCAAAGGGTATACTCTGTATTAAGCTGAGCACAAAAACTGAATGCCAAATTATTTATAACTCAATACTTTACTCTCTTGAAACTGTAGCTTCAACTTTTTAAACCTCAGTTGTAACTGACCACTCCTTCAAAATACCAGCATCACTATTAAATATAAAATGACCGAAGGGGCACTATTTATCCAATTATGAATGATCACACTTTCAGTAAAATACAACCCTGTTAATAGTATATTTTATAGAAATCACTTACCACTTGCTTGACAGTTTGAATTTTTACCATTTTATACCATGTGTTTTCAGTAGAATTCTGCCATATTATATAACCACAAGCAACCCAGGCTAAGTGTCGAACTGGCTTCATTTCTGGAGCTACATTTCCAAAACTGTCTGGTGAGGAAACAATTATATGGTAAATAGGATTATTTATACATACAGTGTTAACCTTTAAGAAATCTAAATTCTAAATCATGTTTTAGCTTCCTTCAAATGTGTACAGAATATAAGTAAGTCCCTTTTTGTTGAATTAGATTGATAATGAATATTTTTCAAAAAGCCAGTATATTTCCAACATATTGTTAACATCTAACGGTTTTGAGCACAGATAATTTATACTGATCTTAAAGTTGAAAAAAAAATTTTCCATGCCATATTTATATACCTGGAATATTTTGTGCTTCAAGTGGTTCCTTCGTGGACTTGAGTCTTTGATAAAATGTGTTATCTTCTTTATCTGGGTTCTTTCCAATTTCTCCTTCAAATGTGAAGTTGACTTCTGGTGCAGTATCTTGTCCCATTAGAGGGTAAAGTACTTCCGCTGTACAGTTCAGTGTAACTTGCTGTTTGAAACATTTTGCAAAATACCTTTACATGTAAATGGCCATCCATTCCTAATTGTCATTGTTGAGATGCAACATTTAAAGTGTTGGCCCCCAATCATGTTTCAAACTTGACTTCAGAGTGTCTATTACAGAGCTATCTTAATTGGGTGTGGCCTACAGTTTTCTTGAAGGTATCTAAAATAGGTAACTTATTTTATAACTTATTAAGTATCATAATCTTACAATTCATCTTAAAACTTTATTATGTCAGTGTTAATGGTGTATCCCATTTGTGAGGCCAGATTTTAGTCAGACTTTATGTACTACCTCTAGACTTCGTTACTTTTAAGTCTTACTCTACCCTCTGCTTCTGAAACAACAGAAATATCCTCAAGCCCAGATAAATTAATCTGTATCTAGATGTAAAATTAGAAAATAGTAGCAAATAGTAGCTAGTAATAGTTGGTTCTGCTTTGAAAGATGGCTGTCTAGTAGCTCAGATAATCTTAATAAATCTCTTATGTTAGCCTGTGTCTCTTCTGAATTATGCTCAACAAAAGAGCAAGCTTTTTAAAAAGTTTTAAGATGGTTATGGTACAAACTGCAATTCCTTTTTTTTTTTTTTTAAGTTTGTCTCACTAATAATTTGGCAGGTATGTAATATTTAAAAATCTCCCTGCCACATTACTGAAAGATTCCTATGAACATACTGGTATCATTTGATCATTTTATTGCTCATGAATATCTAAATGCACCAGCTTTCTTTAAATGGAAGAAATAAAAAAATAGAATGAGAAAGGCAAACATAAGAAAGTGATGATGACTGGAGAGTAAATTACTTTATTTGTTCATATCATGCATAAGTTCAGACTGCCCTAAGAATATATTTAAGAGAATTTATTTGAATTGATATGGGTAGTCTTTTCTAAGTAGCTGAATAGAATTACTTCATGTATCTCAGAGTATGTTTTTAAAAGAGTATAATTAGACCCTTGAATGCTCATTATTTTTTTCAAGGCAGGAATTTCACAACAACTTAAAAAAGAAAATACAAGTTAATCCTATGATTTGATTAGGGAAGGTGATCTAAAATATTTATAAAGTCAAATTTTATTTTATAATAAAGGACATTTTACTTACTTTTTGGATAATTTCTTCCACAGAAAATTTAAGGCAATACTTGTGTCCTTTTCCCGGAATATCCTATTAAGAAAATGTGGTGATTTATTATAAGAATAACTCCATTCTTTGTGTTTTTAGAAAAATACATTCTCATTTGGTTGGGGCAGAAGGCTGACTTGGTGAGGGCAAATGATTAAAGCCTTTGACTTTGAAAAAGGCATGTCACCATATATGTAACATCTAATTTAGGAGGTGCATTAAGAGATTTATTTTGGATGGGAACAGAAGAGTGGGATAAAAGCATATATAAAATAAGTTATAATTGGGACGCCTGGGTGGCTCAGTTGGTTAAACAGCTGCCTTTGGCTCAGGTCATGATTCCAGCATCCTGGGATCTAGTCCCACATCGGGCTCCTTGCTCGGCAGGGAGTCTGCTTCTCCCTCTGCCTCTGCCTGTGTTCGCTCTCTCTCCCTCTCTCTCTCTGACAAATAAATAAAATCTTAAAAAAAAAAAAAAAAAAGCTATAATTCACTTTCATTCATCAGAGGACCTCAACCTCTGGATCTGTAATCCTGAATTCTCTACAAAAGAAATTGTGAAACCTTTTGATTCTAAGATGAAAAACAGGATATACCATTGAAAACATTTTCAGAAAGCCCTGTGTACCCTCCAAACACTGTCCATTTGGGGACAGATTACTGTGAAGTGGTTAGAGATGTTTTTATTTGTCCATTAGTGAACCTGCAAAATGATAATTTAACAAATTTTATAACTGTAAGACAGTTGTGTAGGTATTTCACTTTTGAATCAAGATAGAGTTAAGAGTGTGTACCTAATTATCTGGTGCAGTTTTGAAGCAACATCTACTCCCTATCAGCTCTTACAGACTGTTAAGTTTATGTCAGATAACTAAGCGACAATCTCAAATCTTACATTTTAGTAAAATAGAAACAAGCCTAGTTAGTGACAGCTGTGGCCTTAAGCATTTAATTTAATCCTTTGCCAGTGAAAGCATTATCTTTTACATGAATCAGTGGTAGTGGTGTTTGGGTAGTTAAAGCTTCAGCCCACAATGCTTTTGTTCTCTGACTTTGGTTGTCAGTTTGTTTTGCTCTTTGCTTCCCCTTTCATTTTGGTCAAAGGGTCTGATAAAGATTGTTCTAAAATTTCGGCAAAGAAGTATTGTTTGGAAGACAGGATGTTTTGTTGGCTCAGATTGGAGTAGCAGATGAGAAATGCAGTAGCAGTTTTGAGATTCTTTTGAATGGTTCTACAGGTTTCATTCAGAAAATGGTTAAATGCTGCCCCACATTTAGAACGCTTTTCCATTTCTTTGTAAGTGCCCATTAAAACCTGTATCAATGTCTCTAACTTTCCAAGAAAAAACAAACAGCTGTGACTGTCCTGGAGTGTCAGCTATCCCCAGAAATGTTAAGTTCCCTAGACCTGACGTCAACAGCTAGTCCAAAAACAGGCAAGGGTGGAGTAGAAGGGAAATCTCCGGAAGAATGAGGCAGAGACCCTCGGGAGTGGAGGGAAAGCAAGTAGGTGCAGGCCCCCGCCCACTGCCCTCTGTCGGACTCACCTCCATGCTGGCTTGTTTGATAGTCTGCACCAGAAACACCTTGTGGGGGGTTCCCTGCTGGTAGTTGATGCAGTTCTCCGCCACCGAGGCTGCCCTGGAGGCTGGGAAATGGGTCGGGGGGATTTCCATTCTTGGTGGGAGCCTACGGCTGCTCAGGTTGCAGGGACCAGACGTTCCCAGCGCACCGCTGGTTCAGCCTTCTGCCGGGGAGCTGCGACGGCGGAAGAGTCGCACGCTGAGGTCTGCCGGGTGTGGGCGGGATCGCCAGCTCCCACCCTTCTCTTCCTCCTTCCCTCCTTCTGATTAGGAAGCAGCCGCAAGGGCGCTGGCTCCCGCCGCTGCTCCTGGGGCCCCGCCCCACTGCCACCCACAGCACGGACTTGTTCCTGCGAGGGCAGAGCCGTGGCCTTTCCGGCTGGCGAGGGTGGAGGTGTGGGGAGGGAGTTGGTGGGTTAGGCTGGCTGGGACTTTGTGCTTCCTTTCATTAACCTTTACTGAAGTGCAGGGAGGGGCGTTCTGGCCTTTTCGTTTATGGAGCGTGCCTCTCGGGCCTCCAGTTTCCTCTTCATGGAAGAAATCTGGTTGCTTCACATGCCCTTCAGAGCACACCTTCCTCAGACACTACTCACAGTGTCAGGCCCAGGGCAAAGTGCAAAAGGAGCTCCAGGTAGCGAGTGGGTTGGTTACTTTTTTCTCTTTCCCCTTCTGAGGTCCAGGAGCCCTCTTGGTTAATCCTCTTTTCTGTGGAATTGGACCAATGCTGCCCAAATCAGCATATGAGAAATTAGCATTAATTTGGAGGGCTATGTAATTTCTTAGATCAAGAGAAATAAATAACACCTGCACCCCTTTCTCCCTTTGCTGATCTTAGAAAAATAAGATTTTGCTGTAAAACCATGCTTCCGACCTTCTGATCACTTTGAAATTTTTACTTTAAGAATTAAAACATTTAAGAACTGAGCTTCAAGCACTGCATTGAAGAAACTTCTAACAAAGATGAGAGTTTTTATAGCTGCTTAAGCAAGCACAGACTTTTAGTAGGTAGTGCATTTCCATTCTCCAGATTTCTTAATTACCTTGTTTTACCTTTGAAGGGACTATACTTTAGGCTTTGGATTTGCTCTAGCTCAGGAAGCAAAGGTTCCTTTTTATCTGTATGGCCAAACTTTCCAAGCTCATTGGCTTGGAAAATAGAGATTCTTTGCTTTTTTCCCTCAAAATGGATTTTTGAAGGTTCTTTGAAAGTTCCTTGGGTGGGCATATGTGTTGTACTTTAAAAAATAAACTTAAAAATGTATTTGTAATGTGTTCTTTCCCTCAAATATCCTTAATTTACTCAGTCTTTATTTGCAGTAAGTATATATATATATTTTAATGTAAGGAATAAAGCATTTCTGTCTTTTCTAGTTACATTAGGCCACCAATTGTCAAGTGAGTTGAGGATGACAGGGTTTCTCTCCTTAAGGCTTTTTTCTTTTAAAAAAAAAAAAAAAAAGATTTTTCTTTTTGGGCTTGAGAGGGTGAGTCATTCATATGTATCAGCCAACCTCTTAGGTTGTCATTGTGTGTGTATGTGTGTGTATTGTTTGAATCATGTGTTTCTTTGATCGTGTCCAGGAAAGAGTGGCTGAGTACATTCTGATGATGCTGAAAGAGCTTTTGGTTGATAATGAAAACTAATATGAATGAAAACTAAGTAAAAAGATCTCTATCTTGCAATTTTGGCACAACTATAAAATCAAAATAAATGTGCAAAATAGAGATAAAACCAATACAGTTATGAAGTGCCAGGGTGGTTCAGGCAGTTAAGTGGCTGCCTACAGCTCAGGTCATGATCTGAGGTCTTGGGATCAAGCCCTGCACTGGGCTCCCCGCTAGGCAGGGAGTCTGCTTCTCCCTTTCCCTCTACCCCTTCCCACCATTCATGCTCTTTCTCAAATACATAAAATCTAAAAAACAAAACAAAAACCCCAACACTGTTCTAATTAACATTAATTTTATCGTGAGAGATGATGTTTTGCCGAAACAAAATTGCCTCCCCAACATGACTGGGGCCTGGGTTCTTTTACCTGCAGCACTCCTGTTAGCTCTTAGTTCTTCTACCTCTTGTAAGCTGCTGTAGTCTGTCTTCACGTACCGCCGTCTAACAGCTTTTTCAGTGAAATCATCATTTGCAGGTTATGTCAGCTTATGTTCTTATTAGCCTTCTAGAAAAATGTTTAATTAAGAGCATTGGCTTTAGTACAATCCTGGCTCTGCTATTTAACTGCATCATATTTGGCAAGTTACTTTCTCAAGTTACTTCTCATCTGTAAAATGGTGATAGTAGTACACAATCGTAGTTTGTGGGGAAGAACAAATAAAATGATCTGTAAAATCTGCTTAGCACAAGCCTGGTGCCTCCATGTTTCATTATTTGGCCTTCACTTGATTACGATTCAGACGTGAGCCCTGAAACTTACTGGTTTGTAAACTGGTCCTGCAGGGCACTGCTGGAAGTGTTCTCTGTGCTGTCCTATATTGTACCCATTTCCCACATTTGACTGTTGACCACTTGAAATGTGACTAGTGCAACTGAGGAACTGAATTTTAAATTTTTAAAAAATTTTAACTTAACTATAAACATCCCTGGTTAGTGATTACCCTACAGACAACAGAGCATATGTTTGTATTGATGTCATATTATTGTCAAATTGAAAACAAAACTGTAAACATGTCAGAGAACTTGTGCATACCCAAGACTTGCCAGGGGCCCATGGTTATGGAATCCCTGCAGCAAGTCCTTTCATTCTCTTAGTTCTGATAACTGGTTTTTTCCCTCCCAGAACAGTGTCTCTGTCAGTACTTTGTTTCTCTCAGCCCATCCCGAGTCTCCTGGTGGCAGAGAGACTGTTTATAGGCAGTTCAGCAGGCATATTCACATTTAGGCTTCTTATGAAACCGCATACTCCAAGCTGGTGTCTGCTACAAAAATGAGTATTTAGTAATTTCAAACCACCACACATCTGTATGTAGGGACACACTCATTCACGTCCATTTACCTGCAGTTGTCTGAGATAATTTTGAAAGCAGGTGGCCTCTTTCATCTTGAGGTCTTGAGGAAGGTTTCACTTTAAAGGAAGAAATGCTTTGCAGGCAGTGTGGATACTCATGAAATGGTTTTTTGTTTTTTGTTTTTTGTTGTTTTTTGTTTTTTGTTTTTTTTTCAGGGAAATAGCGTATGTTTACAAATGTTTTAATAAGTATGTAGAAAGTGCTTACTCTGTTTATGTGGCCATTAGTGGTTTGAAGTAAACACTGCTATGTCTGTATATTTTCTGTATATGTATCTATTTATATGAGTGACTTATGTTAGTCACCGTTTTGCCATTACTCTCTTCAGGTATTAATCCACCTGAAACTCCCGTCTCTTGTATTGTGTCACTCCATAAAGTCCAAGTGGTAAATTAATTTAGATAGGAACTATCTGAATAAATTAACTGCAGAGCTCCCATTTTCAAGTAACTGTCTCTGGCTGTAGAAATTAAGAACAGAACGCTGTGTCCCAGGGAAGGGAGGCATTCCAAAAGAAGAGGCTGAGCTCTTCGAATGTAGGTTACTAGAGCAAGAACCTTAGACTGACTTTTAACACTTTTACGTTTCTACTTGTGAAGTAAAGAATTGGCAGAATGAAAGAAAACCATGGATTATTTTGGTGTTGTACCTCATCCTCACCTCCAAGTAAAAACATGAAAGAGAGAATTACCTTTTAAGTAAATTTTACAGTAAAATTTTATGACAGTAAATTCAAAGGAACAAGTAAGTAAAAATGGTAAAATGCAGTTTTTCATTTAAATCGGTAGGAATTATTTCATTTTGGTAATTAATTATGTTAATGCCATGTTGATTTTTTCTCCCCTCCTAAATCACTTTCAGGTTTGAATTTACACATAAAAAACAATCGGGTGGTGCAGGCCAGTTTGGAAGAGTGATAGGTGTACTGGAGCCTCTGGACCCAGAGAACTACACTAAGTTGGAGTTTTCAGATGAAACATTCGGGGCAAATGTTCCAAAGCAGTTTGTGCCTGCAGTAGAAAAGGTAACAACAAAAATGACTTGATTACATTTTTTTCAACCAGTTTATTAGGTGGTATTGAATCGTATTTCTTTTGTTTGTTTGTGTGTTTATATTTTTAATTTAATTTTTTCAGTGTTCCAAGAGTCATTGTTTATGCACCATGCTCCTCCTCTTCTTCTTCTTCTTCTTTTTTAAAGTTTTATTTATCCAAGTAATCTCTATACCCAACGTGGGACTCAAACTCATGACCCCAAGATCAAGGGTCTCATTCTCTTCTGACTAAGCCAGCTAGGTGCCCTTCAAATCCTATTTCTATCACATTGTCTTCTGTGGTTCATTTCATTTACAGTCCTGCTTCTTTACCTGATTGGTAAGCTTTCCATCTGATTTAGGAACTTTAGTTCATTAGGATGAAGAGCTATAAATATATGCTATGACAGTGAGGGGGGAACTCATTCTGTTTCTTTTCCTTTATATCTTTTTTCTAAAACAAAGCAGTAGTTCTTTCTCTAAGAGGACTTATTTTCCTTCTCATAGTCCACCCGTCTCCAGATTGTAGCCAGCTTTTCAAAGACATGCACTTAGCAAATATATATTAAGCACTTTTCATATTTAAGCACTCTCCTAAGGGGCAGAGGGAGAGGGAAAGAGAGAATCTTAAGCAGGCTCTGTGCCCAGGGCAGAGCCTAATAGAGGGCTCAATTTCACATCCCTGAGATCGTGACCTGAGCTGAAATCAAGAGTTGGATGCTTAACCGACTGAGCCACTCAAGTATCCCTCATTCTGTTTCTTAATCATAGTTATTCTATTTCTTTTGATAAATTGAGCCTATGTTGTAAATAGCAATCAACAATAAAAATTTTGTAGCAGTCAGTAGGGTTTTATGAAGGCTTTAAGTTTACTGTTACAGTAGCATGATCTTTTGCCAAGATTCCCAATATCTGAGTTCTCCCAACGTCTCTGCTACTGATTAATGCACTCTTTGGTAAATCATGGTGTTCAGAGCCAGTTTCTTCATTTGTAAAGTGTAAGTAAATAGAAAACTAAACTTGAACCCTTTACCAACTTGAGGGTCAGATAATACTCTGTGACATTTCTTTGTAAAGTGTGAAGTGCTTTGCACATGTAAGAGGTTAGTGTTTTGTTTGCTTTCTAGGTCACTGGCTTTAAGACTGTTGTAAACCGGGCGCCTGGGTGGCTCAGTGGATCAAGCCGCTGCCTTCGGCTCAGGTCATGATCTCAGGGTCCTGGGATCGAGTCCCACATCGGGCTCTCTGCTTGGCAGGGAGCCTGCTTCCCTCCCTCTCTGCCTGCCTCTCTGCCTACTTGTGATCTCTGTCAAATAAATAAATAAAATCTTCAGCAACTGTCCTCCTATATTGAGATTTTTAGGTTTTCATTTACCCTTTTAGCTTAGAAATCTTTGCTAATTATAATTTCAGCTTTAGCGGTGGTAGCATTTTGTGATTACTGTATTTCGTTCACTGTACTTTATTTCAGGAGAGTATTTTGTCACTCGTATACCTTTAAGTTATCTTGTATTCTTCAATATTAATGTAGGTAAAGGAGGGTTTATGTTTTTTTCAGCATATAGAGTTTATAGTTTTGCAGAGTCAGAAATATATTGTACTCTATGTGCAGCAATGTGATTGTCAGGAAAAACTAACTTGAATTGTGGGAGCTCTACAAATGTTGAAGTGGCTGAAAAAGGATTGCAAACTTATCACATTATACTTTTAAAATATGTTTAGTTTATTGTGTATCAGTCATACGTCAATGAAGCTGGTTTTTTGTTTTTTTTAAAAAGAACTGCATCAGGAAAAATGAATTTACTTTTGAATTCCAGTTCTTACTGGCATGTATAACACCAAAGCCATAATGTAGTGATCTGCCAGTGAGGCAAAGCCCTGATAGGTGTATAATGGGAGCTCAGGACATAGCTGTTGAATCAATGCCAAGTTTGATGGAAGTATTCTTCCTTGCTTTTCCTCTGTTTCCTCCTTATAAAATTAAGAGCAGGCTGTCTGTATAATGGGTTATAAGAGGTAAGTAATTCCTGAAGATGTTAAGTGTCGGCACTCTCAGCATCACTTTCAAACCAGCTCGCACTTTTAAGTGATAACGCTTTTCCAAGGGATTGTTCATCTAGATGCCACAATAATAATATTTAAGTAGTTAAGCTATTCAGCTTTTTAAAACTTATTTTTCTGAGGAGTAAAATGTAGTATTCATAAAAATGTTCAATTTCTGAACAGTAAAATGTGTGAGTATTTTTGATAATTCACCTGGAAGTGAAATCCACTGACTCCATAAGTTGTATTCATTCACTAACAGGGGTTTTTGGATGCCTGTGAGAAAGGCCCTCTTTCTGGACACAAGCTCTCTGGGCTCCGGTTTGTCCTGCAAGATGGGGCGCACCACATGGTTGATTCCAATGAAATCTCTTTCATCCGTGCAGGAGAAGGTGCTCTTAAACAAGGTACTGTGCCCTGTGTTTGCTGCAGCACGGTGTGTGTTTCCCTGACAGATCGTCAGAGACTCTGAGTGCAGTGCTGTGTTTTAGTCTTGGGCCCCAGAATCCCAGGCAGCCCACCGGGGCACTTGGCAGGTGTGGGCAAATCTAGAGTTGAAGTGAGGGTAGCTTACTGTACTCTCTTCCTTACAAAACTGAAAGCCTACCTGTTCTCCTAAATTACCTAATATTTGTCATATGCTTAAATTTAAAGATAACCTGTAAGTTCTGGTTTTTTTGCCACTTTTTAAAAATCAATTAATTAGCATACAGTGTAGTATTAGTTTCAGAAGTAGAGTTCGTCAGTAACATTAACACCCAGTGCTCATTACATCAAGTGCCCTCCTTAATGCCCGTCACCCAGGTACCTCATCCGCCCACCACCTCCCCTACAGCAACCCCCAAATTTGTTTCCTAGAGTTAAGTCTCTTATAGTTTATCTCCCTCTCTGATTTCACTTTATTTTATCCTCCCTTCCCCTGTGTTCATCTGTTTTGTTTCTTAAATCCCACATATAAGTGAAATCATATGATATTTGTCTTTCTCTGATAGACTTATTTTGCTTACCATAATACCCTCTGGTTCCATCCACATCATTGCAAATGGCAAAATTTCAGTCTTTTTGATGGCTAAGTAATATTCGTGTGTGTGTTTGTGTGTGTGTGTGTGTGTGTGTGTGTAGATAGATAGATAGAGATATGCATGCCATATCTTTACCATTCCTCTGTCAAAGGACATCTGCACTTTTTCCATATTTTGGCTGTTGTGTTTTTAATAAAGAAGATAGATGTGCTTGGAGTACTAAGAGATATTTTATAGAAACATTGCCATCATGCTCTTTTACTGACTTACTCAGATATCAGGAAATCCATAAATTTTAAGTAATTTTTGTAAAGTGTGACATTTTAGGCTTTTAGGCATTTTGTGGGTGGCAACATATTTTGAAGGAATTCAGTAAACTTAATTCACAGTGCAGACCTCTTGATAAACTGCTGGAATTGTCAACCTTTTCCACACAGAATAACTGGTGTATTAAAAACCCTGATGAACCAGAAACCTAAACAATTGCAAGTGTATCTGATTCTTGCTTTTAAGAGAGAAGAGCAAATAACACAGCAATCTGACATCAGGGTTATTCAACAAAGGAACTTGAAACCTCTGTCCTGGACCCAGAAAATGTATTCTCTCTGTCATCTCTTCCATATTATTAATAATGTACATAAGTATCTTTAGACAGGAGAATTATATTATGGTTTATGAAACATTTCAGAAACATTTTTATCAGAGGCAGTCAAAATGGACAGTAAAGATTAGATTAATCATAATATTTTTTAAGCACTCTGTAAATCACAATTTTGTTGATTCTACATGAATTTTGGACTTCATTTTGTTTTTCTGTTTGCATCTGTGACCAGGTGTGGGGCAGTCATTGGAAAAGATTGCTCATTTCTTGACTAGGTTGCTAATTCCTTATATACTTAAACTAATGGCAGCTATTAATAATTTGAGTATTAGTTTCTCAGTTGTGAAAGGGAGAGAAAGTCCTTCATTTTCTTTTGCCAGCTCTGTTAAAAATGCAGTTGAAATCTGTGATCTGGAAATCTTGTCGTAATCTGAAGATTGTGTTAATAGGAAAAAGGGAAATTAAGTCACAAAGATTTTCTAAGGCATGATTCACATTAAAACACTTGCCGCTCCTGGCTCAGAGGAGAGCCTGCTTCTCCCTCTTTCACTCCACATGCTTGTGCTCTCTCTCCTCCTTAATACCTGCCACCAGGCTAATCCATCCCCTCACTCCCCTCCCCTATGAAACCTTCAGTTTGTTTCCTCTAGTCCATAGTCTCTCATGGTTCATCTCCCCCTCTGATTTACTTCAATTCATTTTTCCTTTCCTTCTCCTAATGTCCTCCATGTTATTCCTTATGCTCCACAAATAAGTGAAACCACATGATAATTGTCTTTCTCTGCTTGACTTATCTCACTCAGCATAATCTCTTCCAGTTCCATCCATGTCGATACCTTCTACAAGAATAGTCAAATTAGAAATCACCAATTATTTTATGCTGCTTCTTGACTGGAAATTAGTAGCTTTCCTGGAGATAGAGCTTAAACAAAGCCAGATAATTGGTATGGTTCTCAGTTAACAAAAAGCCTCATCTTCTTCTTTAATTGCTCCTATAAGAGATATAACTAAATGGAGACATATATGCACATAATTTACACATGTGCATCCATGAAAACAGCCTGTACATCTGTGTATATTAGCTAAACTGGTGAATATGTGATCTTTACTTTTTAATTATTTAAGTGTACAGACATTAAGTATGAAAACTGCCTCGTAGGTGTGCAAAGGAAAAACACTAGATAGTAATTGAGATTTTTTTTTTTTTTGCCAGATAATCATGTACAAATCAGGATGCTAGCATGAAAAATGAGTTACTTGGCTGTTTCTTCATTTGTTATTCAGTCATCCATGATTGAAGGACAAGTGTATAGGGTAAAAGGAAGTTTTCCTTAGCTCAGTAAGAAAATAAGCTTTTCATGCAAACCTCTCTTGAATCCCATATGAGAGTTTTGGGGTAAAAATGTCGTGAAATGAGCCCAGTATCAGAATAGCTTAGATGTTTTAGCCATTCTCTATTCAAAATTGGAAGAAAAATAGTTTGGATTGTCATTTTTTCCAAAACAAATGCAAACTGGAACTGTTGGGTCACAGTTTAAACTTTGCCTCTGAGATGAATCAGTGATATAACTAAAACCGAATCTAAAATTGAATGTTCTCTTTGGGCATGTTTCCCCTTACAAATGCGACCATTGCCATCTTATTCTGTGGCCAGGTTTTAGAGCACTATGCTTGGTCCTCCCAGAAACCTCAAACTTGTCGCCACCCAACAAGAGAAATAAAGCCCTAGAAGTAAAGGTTAGCTCAAATAACTTGACAACACCCCTTCTTTGAGCTCCTGCCCCATTATGTGATGGTCTTGGGGATTAGATCCCAGCTCTGCTCCATACTTAGTGTGTGGAAACTTCCCCCAGGCTGCTTGGAAATAGTAATTCCATACAGGAACATCTTTGAAAACTTGCACGTGCATACTTGGGCAGTGAATGCTAGTCACGCTTTCCTTCAGATTGCCTTTGACCTGGTACTGTGCCATGCCACTATTCCCTAGCTTCTTGTCTCCGAGTACTCATAATAACATTTATTGATCACTTATGTGTGGTGTTTTATGCTGAGTGCATGAATTATCGTATCTTACGTTCACAGTGACATTACAGTTGAGAAAATAGGACTCAGAGTAGTTAATTGAATGGCTCAAGATTACATGATAGTGGTGGAGCTGAGAGCTAAACCAGCCTAGAGTCCTATCCCTTGAACACCACCTCGTACGGCCTCTTCAACACCTGGCATGGTGTTATCAGCATTATTCCTAGTGGTTGATATAAAAATATTACTACCTCTTCTCACCACCACAGGCTTAAAAGTACCTGTGATGATGTTGGTATTTTTACTTGCTATCTTAAAAAGCCATACACCACACGGATCTGCTTGAGGAAACATAGGTTTTAGGAGTGAGCTGCCGTGTGACTGTTGAATACAGCAGGGTGAATTCACTCCAGAGTCTTGCCACAGCAGCTTAGAAGAAGGCATGATTTCTTTGGAAGTGAGTCAGGAGATGAGTTGAGGAAGAAAGAGGATCTTAAAGGGAAAGGAGCAGGATGAGAGAATATGAAACTGAGAACTGGACAAGACATCCTCAGCAATTAAGTGATGGGCACTGTCTACCTGGCCCTTTCTTCCCTTTAAAATATGACCCTTTCACAATCTCACTCTTTTATATTACTGACCTATTGAAAGCATGAGGTAACGTGTTCTAAATCTTAATACATCTGCTCATATCTGTCTTTCTGGGTATCTTCTTCTGCATGGATTGCATTTCTTTAGAGCCAGGGAAGCTCTGCTGTTGGATTAACCCCAGACATTGCAGGAGCTAGAGCCGTTTCTACGGTCCCAAACTGTTAGCTGCGTTCCACGTCTGTGCGGGGTTTTGGGGGGCTTAGCTGAAGAAGCTTTGGAGTCTGCAAAGTTCAGTTGCTTCTCTTTTTTAGAACAAAATTCACTAATGAGGACTAATTAGTCAAAGGTAGGTCTGAGCTATGATTTGAATTAGAGAATAATTCAAAGAAATCCAAGCATATTAAGTTGCTGTTCTTATAATTATTGCACTTAAGCTACTAGTGGCTTTAGGAGAAGTGCTTTAATGACTATATGAGAATGATTGCCAATTAATTAATTAATTGATTAATCTAAACAAATTGATGCCTGGAAAGCTGTGATTATCTTAAAATATTTTCTTTGTCATCTTTTCTAGGTTTTGCTTAAAGTTTTTATTTAGAGGTGATTCATCCAGTCTGAAGCTGAAGTATTATTCCACACTGTCATAACATACAAATTCGATAAGAATGTTTGAAATGTTATTCTATTCTCTCCACATTGTTAAATATAACCCTCAGTCGGCATTTGTCACTTTAAGAAGTGTTCTGGTTATATATTAAGGGGAATAAAAATAAGCTTAGACACACACGTTTCAGTGCTTAAATGTCTCTTCACATCCAGTGTCATTTTATAGGTGAAGAAACTTGAGGGCTGGACACATTTTGTTTTTCTAAAAGGCATATATAACTTGTTGAGGTCAGAGCAGAAACTAGAAACTTGGTCTTCTGATTCTCAATCACGTGTTGAAAATGTTTAGCCTAGGAAAAGAAAGACATAACTCAGGTGTGACTTGTTTATTGTCTCCAAATATATGATAAAAGTTATTTTCTTACAGTTAAAAATAACTGTCTTCCAGGGACCAACCAGAAGGAACTGGTTTACCTGGACAAAGACTTAATTAACAGTGAGAGTTTTTACTCCTGAAAGTATTCAGAGAAAGAGAATAAGTAACCCTCAGCTGGATAATTTTGATGCTAAAGAACTTGATTGAATGTCGTTTGAATACCCCTTTTATATTCTCTGCAGCTTAGTGATGTTTAAGGATAAAAACATAGTTTAGAACTATTAATACTGTAATCATGTGTTGTCTTACTGGAATTTCCATCTAGGAGAGTCCAGATCAAAACTTGAGCCTCATCACTTGCGTGTACCTTTGGAAGCACTCTCTCTTTTGTATGTCTGGGTAGGGGAGAGTTCCCATGTATTTAAAGATTAATAAACTAATTTGTGTATTTTTTTTTAACCCAGCTCTGGCAAATGCAACATTATGTATTCTTGAACCTATTATGTCTGTGGAAATCATAGCCCCAAATGAATTTCAAGGACCTGTGATTGCGGGAATTAACCGACGCCATGGGGTAATCACAGGACAAGATGGGATTGAGGACTATTTTACGCTGTATGCCGATGTAAGTACTATTGATCATTGACAATCTTGCTTTTAGTAACCGCAGATAGAAATGAGAGCTAGTTTTTGGTTTTGGAGAGTTGGTTTTGGAGAATGTAGAGCGAATTGACACATTTTCCTAGCTATTCGGGTATTATATTTGTGGCAATTTCTATAATTTGCTGTTAGAGCAGCTCTTAAATGCAAAAACTAAAAATAAGATCTGTGTGGGCCTTTATGATGAGTATGTCATTTTCTTAGATGTATAGAAGTTGTCTTTATTTCTTGTTATAAGTTTCATTTGTGTAACTGCTTTATCACATTAGCTCTTATTTACTGGATAATACTGAGTTCCATTGCCTGTGCTTTACTTAAATCTCATGGGAGAAAGTGTATATCACATTACATAAGGCCTCCTAAAAGACACTACTATCAGCATATTATTGAGGTGTCCAGAGGAAAGTTATATTAACATTTTCACAGAAGAAACGCTTCTCCATGTTTGAGCTGCAGCCAGTGTGTGGAGTGGGTATGAGTGGTGTCCACCCTGTGAAACAGAAAGATTTGGTTTCTAGTTGTGACTGCCATGTTAAATTATTTTTAAATAAGATTCATACTTTCAGTAAAACAAATATATACTTCTCTGGCTTTTAATTCTTTTAAATCAAGAGTAGTTAGTAGAAACCTAAGACTAAAAGAATTAAATGCCTAAGGCTTTTCTGTACTTTACGCAAATATTTTTCAGTAAGCAATTCCAGAATATCCTGTGTTTGTTTTCAGGTCCCTCTAAATGATATGTTTGGTTATTCCACTGAACTTAGGTCATGCACAGAGGTAAGCAGATATTTATACTTTACTCAGGTGCTCTTTAAGAAACCGCCCTACACAGTGCTCAAATGTGTGAAATCCTGTCTTGGTAGATGTACCGAAACAAACAAAGAAACAAACAAAATCTCTGTTGTTTTTAACTCCTTAGGGAAAGGGAGAATACACAATGGAGTACTGCAGATATCAGCCCTGTTCATCGTCCACACAAGAAGACCTCATCAATAAGTACTTAGAAGCTACAGGTCAACTCCCTGTAAAAAAAGGAAAAGCCAAGAACTAACTTCCCTCACTTTAAGTTGACTAGCTATAACTGAATCTGCAAGATGTATAGACTCTCATGGGTTCTGGTGGAATGAATTCAGGCTAAAACAAATTTTAGAAGCCCTTCCTCTTACATTCAGGAGCTTCTATCATATTCAAAGATAATTCTATATATATCCCAAATCTGTGGATTGGCTTTATAGTTCATTGAAAAACCTCAAATAAAATATGACTGTTACTGATATATTTAATATCTAAGGGAAGAAGAGACTGACATCAGTTATACTTCTAAGTTTAGAATGGTATGTAAACTTCCTTTCCGAATTTTTTATTCTAAGAATTTTCAACATAGAAAAGCTGAAAAAGACAGTACAGAGAATAGCCAGTATCTTCCATCCTCCACTCAATAAGGAACAGTCTTGTTAACAATTAGTTCATCACATAATAATTTATTTTGTCATAGTTGCCTTATCTCTTTGTGTCTCATACCTATTTAATTTTTAAAAAAATTTTTGCTAAGCAACAATTTGAAAGTGAATTGCTTATATCATGACAGTTCTTGGGGGAAGTGTCCTCTTTTAATGAGCAGGCTTTTGTGGAAGGCAGCTATGCTCACCACTGTACCACCAACGCACACTTGAACAAGACTTTTTTGTTGGTGGATTTCATATGTTCTTAATATAGAGCATGTTCCAGATTCTTCATGGGGATGTTACAATGGCTAGTAGATTTCTAGCTGTTTTATATACAGGTGATTGCTTCAATTTGTGACTTCTGCAAATTTGTAAATGCCTACTTTTATGTTAGTTTCTTGTGGATATGTTAAAATGAAAAGCAGACCCTTGCATATTGCTATTTTTACCTATGTTTATTTTAATGTTTCTGCAACTCTGAATAATAAAATAGAATTTACATAGTTGCTGTCTGGTCAGTTTCATTCACTTGGTAAACCCTAGCTGAATTTGAGTCTGTGGGGAGTTTATCCTATATTGTATTCCTTGACATGCTGAAAGAACAAATGTTAAGTTTTGTTTCTAGACTAGTTTGGACTTTCCTGGACAGTTCTGCCATATCGTTGAGGATTATTTCATCCCCAAATGATCTGATGGGAAAGGCGTTTCCTAGTCCTTTCTCTTAGTGGATAACAGAAATAAAATAATGGTTCCTTTCTTTTTCTTGATTTACAGGTTGGGCTTTATAACTTAAGGTTTCTAGAAAAAGATTTTTTGAAGTTTTGAGCATGTTTTCAAAGTATCTGCCAAATGCTTTAAGTGCATTTAATTTAGTTTTCACAATCCTATGAAAGCCAGTACTGTAACTATGTCCATAATAGAAAGAGCAGAAGCACAGAGAGGGTAAATAGCTTGTCTGGGACCACACAGCTTGCTGAATTTTCAAGTTGGTAATTAGTTGTATTCATGAAACCAAATGTATTTTCCCCATGAATATGTTTGTTGCTATAGTAGCATGAAGCCTGAATAATATTGGCTTTAGCATTTCATCAGCATCTCATGCTATTGACAATGATTTTGAAAATTGTTCCTGATGAAAAACCTTCCTAGAATTTAGTGCAGTTTCTCTGGCTATTGCCAACAGTTAGGAAAATGGAACTAAGATGGATAAGTTTTGATGTGTTTTTAACTTGTTAAACATTCTGCTTGTAAAGATAGAGCATCAGAAAAAAACCTAGATATTTAATCCAACACCAGCATTTCATAGACAAAAACACAGCCCTGACTGGTGGGGGAGTAACAGCAACAGGATGACATAGGGATAGATCTAGGACCAGAACCTGCATCTCTTGCTAATTAGTTTGGTTATAATTAGTAAAGACCACATAGCAACCAAGGTTCTGTAGCAAAGAAAAATTAATGAGAATATTCACAAATGAGGATTTTTTTTTTTAACTCTTACAAAGGATAATTGTTGGCTAATTTAAAGAAAGACAGTATTGTGTTGGAGAAAGGTAATAGCACTAGGCAGACACTATTGCAGTGATTCCCAACCTACTAAATCTGGCTGCATTTAAAAATCATAGGGGGAGCTTTAAAAAGAAATGCCCAGTCCAGCCTCTAGATACTCAGATTCTTTGGATCAAGATCAAAAGTTTCTAATATACAAGAAAGTTTAAAGACCAGTATTCCCTGCACCTTCAAGACATGACATGGAAGATTTGTTTATTTGTGTCATATTTTTCATTTTCTCTTGTGTTATGTTAAGAGTTTGGGCCATATAGGTTCTTAGTTTGATAACTTTGTCTTTAAAGAAATGTGGTCAATTTTCTGTCATTCCTTTCCTCCCTGCTCACTCTTAGATTATTTAGTTATAAAATCATTAAGTTTTAATACTGAAGTCTTAGAATTTTTCATATTGTAGTATTTTGAAATCTGGATTAGTTTTAAAATTGATGCCAGTGGCTACTACTAGCCACCACCAGGTAGTAGTAAATTGTGACCATGCAGAAGTATATCCTTTTGTAAGAAGACAACTATTTGCATTGCTAAACTGGAATTTCAGAAGAATTGGTGAATGAGAGCTTTAATTGCTGCTTCAAGTGTCTTCAAATAACACTGGAATGTACCCTTGAAATAGTCTGTTGTATTTACAATTTATTGTGAGCATTCATTCATTCATTTGTCCATTCAAATAAGTGCTAGGCAGTGAATAGGTGGTTGTAGTACTTTGAAATCTAGGCAAGGTCATACATAGAACACGTCAGAGAATTTTCTAAGCTGAGAGAAATTTGTGGAATAAACTCACGTGATGAAGAACTATCATTCAAGGGCAAATACAGAAGCTTCCAAATGACTTTCAGAAGAATTTATTTAATTTCTAAAAATTCACAATTCAGGTAGGAAAAATGAAACAGTGGAAGGTAGTGGGATACAGACAAAGTCCTGGTATTATTTTGTATATCCTAAATTTTGAAAGTTCTAGAGATTAGGAAGATAAATGTGATGCTATGTATACCTGCCATTGGCTCAGTGAGTCAGAAGAGTTTAGCCTCCTAATGAAAGACGACTTCCAGAATTTAGAGTTTTCATTTTATGTTAAGGCTAATGAAGTAATTTTTCTCTGCATTAGCTTGCAAAATCAATATTAATAAAATCAGGTCAGCAACTTTAGAGTTTGTGCTAGAAAAGATGTTCTAATGATGATATTAGTAAGAAATATTTAGTTGGTTTTACTTTTGGAAGTTTTCTAAATGTAGACAGTTGTGTTTGTGTGTTGTCTATGTGTAGAATTCCTCTTAATAATATGTTACACTGAAATCTGTAAATTGAATAATGGTCATATCTGAGCCTAATCTCATTAATTAAAAAATGCTTTCATGAAGAAGAGGACTTTGAGATAAGCCAGACTAGAAAGCTGAAAGCCCTTTCTTAGCCCTTAAGGCGATACTAAAAAGTTGATTAAAGATCACAGGACATTGACATTATTATGCTCTTGGTATCTTTTTTGAGGATTATTTAGGGGATTTCAGTTAGAGGAGCTTGTTGCTTGGTTTTGACCTGATTTAATCCTTGTAGATGGATATTTTAGGAAAAGTATTTTCTTTGCATTATTACATAGGTGGGAGATATGTTTCATTTAAATAATTGTTTCCAGTATTTTAGGATACTTAATGTTTTTTAAATCAGGTGGATATTGGGAAGATGAAACACAGGGGTTTAAATAGAAAAATACATAAATTAAATCTAAAAAGTTTCTGTTCATTTTTATTTTGTTGTAGTCTGTAAAATTTTTCTTTTCAGTGTAAACTTTTCTAATTTTCTTACAGTATAGACTTAAAAGTAGTAATTTGGTATATTTTAAGGCTGATGCTTCCTAATCAGTTACTGGCCAAGGAACCTGGTTAATGGTTTTGAGACACTCATATAAGCATTCCATTAAATGTGTAGCAGCCAAGGACAGACCACCCTCAAAATGTCCCACTTTGGAATATTGATTATTCTAAATAAAAGTTGCATAAGAGACAAGACTGTGCCCAAGGACACTCAGACCACACCCTCTCCCCCGAACAGCAGGAAATGAATCTCTGATGTGAAAAGGCACCATCTCTGTACCACAAGGTAAAGAAACATCCTTGTTATCAGAGATAGGAAATTTAGAGCCAAGAAATCTGTATAAGCACTGCTTATAACTTGTTACTAATTTGCTGCCTCAGCCCTAATTCAGTTTAGAATTCTTTAATGGGTTAATCAAAGTTAAGTTTTCTTTGTCCTATCTATTATTCACAGATTATCTATCTATAAACTACCCAGTTTTTTATGTCTCAATTGCACTGTTGGGTCTCTCTACACATATAATAAAACTTTTCTCCTGTTAATCTGTCACCTACCAATCCTGTCACCTACCAATTCAATTCCTAGACTAGCTGAAAAGAATCTTGATGGGTAGACTGAAATTTAAATTCCTCCCCTATAGTTGGTTTCCATGGAGTAGTTGCTCCGAAGATTCTGCAGTTTTAAGGTATTGGGACATCTAACATAAAACCAGCAGAAGGTAAGATTTCTTTCCACGTCTGCCTCCCAGAATCTCTGCAGAATCTGGTGGAGTGAGAGTAATGAGAATCTTTGGGCTTTAAATTTATTTATTTATTTATTTATTTATTTATTTATTTATTTAGATTTTATTTATTTGACAGAGAGAGATCACAAGTAAGCAGGGAAGCAGGCAGAGAACGAGAAGGGGAAGCAGGCTCCCCGCTGAGCAGAGAGCCCGATGTGGGGCTCGATCTCAGGACCCCAAGATCACGACCCGAGCTGAAGGCAGAGGCTTAACCCACTGAGCCACCCAGGCGCCCTTTGTCTTTAAATTTAGATTAGCAAGAGAAAATATTGTGGAACTACTACACTGGACTTAACAAGTCTTGGTAAAAATGTGGTTGAGTACTAATATTGATCCATTTCCTTCCAGAGATGGTCTTTTCTTTTCCTTTGTCTCTGTGTTTTGTGTTGTCATAAAAAGGAATTTCCAGGGGGCAGAAAGCAGGCCTGTGCTCTAGAAGCGCACTTTTGGAGCCAGCCCCACAGACTCATGAAGTGATGGCTCTCAGCAGACTGGTGTCTGCTGAGACAAACTCCCCTGTGGATTAATGTGCACATGAGGTAAAGGATGTTGCCGTGGGCAATCTTGGAAGCCAGAGCCTAAAAATTGGTAGGCATGGGTTGAGCACTTAAAAGCTTTTAGAGTGCTTACTGCCTAACTCAGGGACTCCCGTGTTAGGATCAGTTGGTCACAACAGGTTAGATTAACAAGAGGTTACCTGCCTAACACCGCACCATCTCAACCCACAGCACATCCTCCTAGATATGAAAGAGAACCATATCTGAGAGACCCAGCACTTAGCTAAAGCTGTCAATGTGCACGTGGGGTTTTTCCTTTCATCTTGTTACATGTACTAAGAGCCTAGCTTTGTGATCAGTAAGAATCTTCTCGTCTTCACTGTCCAGATGTGCACTTACTGGTGTGTACCTTGGTGGCCAAATAGACTGGGGTTCCAAGTTACCAGCAGCACGCTTTGTCTGGGCATGCCCGTCCTCAAGGGAGTTTGTCATAAAATGTCCTAGCCCACGAGGGCCTCCGTCATGTCATCCTTCGTTGCTTGTTAGTGTTGGAAGTCCCATTCCAGTAGTAGTGGCTGCCGTCACACATCAGCGGATCTACTCATTTTCGTGGGAGAGAGCTGACACCGTTTTGCCTGTGCAACAAAGCCCTTTGCTTTCTTAGACAATCTTGGGAGTAAACTTTTGTATGATAGGACCTGCCTTATCTGCCCTAGAGAGGGACACCTCTTACATATTTGATCACACCATAAAAGGGCTTAGTGGTTTGAGTTGCTATTGGAATTAATAAGATCCTACTTGTCAGTGGCCGGAAGAGGGTTCCTTTAAATTGGCTGTATTTGCAAGGAAAAAATTATTTATGGAGAGCTCTCAGTTGTCTGATTAGTATAATCACTATACTAGGGACTCCCTGAATGAGATGGGAAAAAAAAATTAGACCTAAGATATTAATGTCCACATCTAACATAAATTCATCTTAAAATCCAACCCTATCTGCTTATTTAACTTTCCCTGGAAGATCCACAGTGAACATGCTGGTCTAATCTCTAGGCTTAAAGGAGACGGGCTATTCAGGCTAGTCATGTACATGCTGAAAGCCAGAAAGTGAGTTTAGCAGAAGTACCCCGGACAGGCAGTAGGGCTTGCTTCGCTATAATCAGGCCCTTTCAGCTTCAGGATTTTCTGGGCAGTACTATCGTGATGTATCTAAAACCCCACCACTGCAAAACCCATGTCTCCTGAATAGCAGCAATCTTTTGAAATAAAAAGCCTCTTTTCCTCCACTTATCAGAAGATCCAACCAAATTCAGAGAAGAATTAGGTTAATGGCTATTCCCAAGTCTACTCCCAGAGACCTTGACTGGCTGCTAAGGTGAATTCTTCCACTATGATTATACTATGGTTATTCGTGCACATAGGCCCGTGGAGAAGCCCTTCACAGAGGGAAAACAGAAGGCCAAAATTTCTCCTACTTCTACAAATGAATCGGGGAAGGCCAATATTGAGACACTAATGGCAGCTAAGGTTAAATTCTGTACTCGGAAAAAAAGACTTCTGTTAAAATGTTTGACACAGATTTTACAAAGGCAAAAATCTTTAGATTCCCTTTTTTAGTTGAAAACCTCCCAGATATTAGAAAAACTAAAAGTTTCTGGGGCACCTGAGTGGCTCAGTGTGCTGAGTGTCCGACTCTCGGTTGTGGCTCAGGTCATGATCTCAGCTTTGTGGGATCGAGCCCCATGTTGAGCCCTTGCATCGCGAGGCTCCATCCTCAGCGGGGATTCTGCTTCTCTGTCTCTCCCTCTGCCCCTCCCCCTTCCTACACACTCTCTCTAAAATAAATCTTTAAAAAAGGTAAAAGTTTAATTAAAAAGGCAGGTCAATCCATAGATATTCAGTCTATAATCCATTTCTTTGGGTTTTGGAAACAACTGTCTTTGTCTTACAAATTGCCCCAAAACCAGAAATGCAACTCTAGAAATCTTTTCAAGCCCACCTTTTCTTTTTAAAAATAATTTTGTAAATTTTTTTAATAAACATATAATGTATTATTAGCCCCAGGGGTACAGGTCTGTGAATCGCCAGGTTTACACACTTCCCAGCACTCACCATAGCACATACCCTCCCCAACGTCCATAACCCCACCACCCTCTCCCTACCTCCCCGCCCCCTGCCACCCTCAGTTTGTTTTGTGAGATTAAGAGTCTCTTGTGGTTTTTCTCCTTCCCGATCCCATCTGGTTTCTCACCTTTTTTTTAAATTAAGTTTTAAATTTTGATTCCAGCATAGTTAATATACAGGGTTATATTAATTTCAGGTGTAAACCTGAATATAGTGATTCAACAATTCCATACATTACTTATTTCTCATTATATGGTAGACTCTTCTCTTTTTTTTTAATAGATTATTTATTTTAGAGAGAGAGCATGAATCGGGGGAGGGGCAGAGGGAGAGACAGAAAGAGAGAGAAGCAGACTCCCCACTGAGCGTGGAGCCTGACAAAGGGCTTGATCTCACAACCCAGAGGTCGTGAACAGAGCTGAAATCAAGAGTCAGTCATTTAGGGGTGCCTGGGTGGCTCAGTGGGTTAAGTTTCTGCCTTCAGTTCATGTCATGATCTCAGGGTCCTTGGATCGAGCCCCACATCAGGCTACCTACTCTGCGGGGAGCCTCCTTCCCCCTCTCTCTCTGCCTACCTCTCTGTCTACTTGTGCTCTCTCTCTCTCTCTGTGTCAAATAAATAAAATCTTAAAAAAAAAAGTCAGCCATTTAATAGACTGAGCCACCCGGGGGGCCCTGTAAGTGTAATTCCCTTAACATATTTCACCCATCTTCTCACCATGTCCCTCTGGTAACCACCTGCAGTTTTGTTGTTGTTGTTATTTTGTTGGTTTTTTTCACTATAGTCTCTTTTGGTTTGTCTATTTTTTTCCCTTTGTTTTGGTTCCATGTATGAGTGAAATTATATGGTATTTGTCTTTCTGATTTCACTTTGCATAATACACTCTAGCTCCATCCGTTGTTGTTGCAAATGGCAGATTTCATTCCACTTTTGTGCCTAAGTAATATTCCATATCTATTTATCCATTTAGATAGGTATATAGATATCTATATCTATCTCTATATCTATATCTCTCTCTCTATATATATATAGTATGGGGGCACCTGGGTGGCTCGGTGGGTTAAAGCCTCTGCCTTTGGCTCAGATCATGATCTCAGGGTCATGGGATTGAGCCCCTCATGGGGCTCTTGCTCAGTGGGGAGCCTGCTTCCCGCCCCCGCTCCCCCCCCCCCGGCCCTGCCTGCCTCTTTGCCTACTTGTGATCTCTGCCTGTCAAATAATAAAATCTTGGGTCGCCTGGGTGGCTCAGGGTCCTGGGATGGAGCCCTGCATCGGACTCTCTGCTCAGCAGGGAGCCTGATTTCCCCTCTCTCTCTTCCTGCCTCTCTGCCTACTTGTGATCTCTGTTTGTCAAATAAATAAATAAAATCTTTATAAAAAAGTATAAATAGTATGTATAAATAGCATGTCTACTATTAGTATATATTAATATAATAGTGTATATATACTAACATAATATATACTAAACAGTGTGTATATATATATATATGGTTGTGTGTGTATGTGTGTATATATATATATCTGATATATGGATATCATATATATATATCTGATAGATGGATAAAGATGTGGGGTGTGTGTATATATATATGTGTGTGTGTGTATGTGTGTATACACATACACACATACACACACACCCCACATCTTTATCCATCTATCAGTGGACATTTGGGTGCTTCCATAATTTGTGTGTGTATATATATATATGTGTGTGTGTGTGTGTGTGTGTGTACACACACACCCCACATCTTTATCCATCTATCAGTGGACATTTGGGTGCTTCCATAATTTGGCTATTATAAATAATGCTGCAATAAACATGGGGTACATGTATCCTTTTGAATTAGTGTTTTTGTATTTTTTGGGTAAGTACCCAATAGTGCAATTACTAGATCAGAGGATAGCTCTAATATTAACTTTTTGAGGAATCGCCATTGTGTTTTCCACAGCAGCTGCACCAGTTTGCATTCCTACCAACAGTGCCTGGGAGTTCTTTTTTTGCCACAACCTTTTCTACACGTGTTGTTTCTTGTGTTATTGATTTTAACCACTCTGACAGTGTGAAGTGATAGCTCATTGTAGTTTTCAGTTACATTTCCCTGATGATAAGTGATGTTGGGTATCTTTTCCTATGTCTGTTGGCCATCTGGTTGTCTTTTTTGGAGAAATGTCTGTTCATGTCTTCTGTCCATTTTTAATTGGATTATTTGGCTTTGGGGTGTTGAGTTGTAGCAGTTCTTTATGTATTTTGGATACTAACCCTTTACCAGATATGTCATTTGCAAATATCTTCTCCCATTCCATAGGTTGTCTTTTATGTTTTATTGATTGTTTCCTTTGCTGTGCAGAAGCTTTTTATTTTGATATAGTCCAAGTAGTTTATTTTTGGTTTTATTTCACATGCGACGGGATTTTAAAAACGGAAAAGGTGCTTTTTTGAAACACACATTGCTAAAAGGGCTGATATGCCCAGACTAGCACCTCTGAGAAGCCAGTATGTCCCAAAAAGTCCATCTTGGAGAAAAGTTGGGTTCTTTCTCTGTCTTTGTGATGTAAATTTTCTACCCCCATCTTCTCTGGGACCCAAGAGCCATCCTTGGAAACACAAACTTAAAGAAGTTTCTCATCAGAAAAACAAAATAGGTTGGAAATCAGGCCTATAATGTCCTCACTACAAATACTAGTAAAAATAAAAGCTATAAGATTTTTGTTTGTATCTGTTTGTGTGTCTGTCAACCTATCTATCATCTGTCTGTCTTGCTAAAATTAGTTTGTGAAAGATCTCTATTTAGTTGGTTTGAAGGCAAGCACTTCTAAGGACCGGGCATTGTAAAGCTCTTAGAAAGACAGAAACTAACCCAATTGTTTTTCAAGTTCACAAGATCTGAAAAAAATATTCTGTACTGAAGCTAATTTAAGGTTGTTGGTTTAAAAGAGACATATTTTTAAGATGACCAGCATTAAAATTAAAACTTTCATTCTGCTTGTGTTCACTTAGAGTCAAATAAGTTGGTGCTATTTCTGTTTAAATGTTTAAAAATATGTTTAAAAAAATGTTTAAAAAATAATTACCATAGCTTGAGAGGATGACTGACTTTGCTATCTCTTCAAGTTTTTATGGGTGACTTAAGCATACTTGTTAAGAACAAGTAAATTGAATAGAGGTAAATAAGAAAAAAGTTTTTAGGTGAACTTTTAAAATTGTTTCTCCCCAGATCTTTTTGGTAATTCTAGAACTTTGAAGTTTTACTAAGAGATGAACTATGTTGGATTCATTGAATATCTAGGTCATTTCCAAATAAGACAAAATAAGAAATAATTACTAAACATAAGGCTTTCTACTTTTGGTTTCCTTATTACAGGGAAACTAAAAATCAATTTGGGTCTGTTAGTAAACATGTTTTGTGCTTTATTAAAATATTATATTATGACAAAACTCATGTTCCTAGAAATTATATAATGCATTCATAAATTTGCCATTGTAAAAATTGGTGGCGTAACAGGCAATTCATAATTGCTTACTACTTAGTTTTTACTAGAAATTAAATTTCCTAAGGTTGAGGAATTCTAAGTATATGGTATTAAATGTACTAGAAATAAGAGAAACAGTTCTGTATGCAAGGAAAGTAAAGTACACGTTTTTGGTAAGAAAAAGTGTGAGATATAAAAAATACATTTTTGTTGAGGGAGAAAACAATTTTGTCCTAAAGTGAGTCTAATTATTTGCAGAGGGAAAACTTAGGAGAAATTCTGAAAGTCAAAAAGTTGTAGAAGGTTCATAGCAAAGGAGCCTTTGGAAAGGAATTTTATTTATGGTCATTACTGGCTAAGATTAATATTTAAGAATGAGTTCTGGGTGCCTGGGTGGCTCAGTGAGTTGGGCCTCTGCCTTCGGCTCAGGTCATGATCTCAGGGTCCTGGGATCAGGTCCCGCATCGGGCTCTCTGCTCAGCAGGGAACATGTTTCCCTCTCTCTCTCTCTCTGCCTGCCTCTCTGCCTAATTGTGATTTTTCTCTGTCAAATGAATAAATAAAATCTTAAAAAAAATTTTCTATCAAAAGTACAGTGGTACAAAATTAGAATTTGTTTTTTTCTCTCTGTTAAAAGGAACACATTTTCTTAGGCTAATGATTTGCTTTTTATAAGAGTTTGTAAACAAAGTTTTCCTTTACCTTTCATGCAATCTGCCTAGAAACACAAAGATGCTATGTTTTGTCTCTGTTGAGTCTTTATAAAAAAAACACAACACCTGAGCCTTATTGCTCACAACTATATAACCTTCTGTACTTGCTTTTGAAATCTCTTACCACTTTTGTTAAGTATTGTTTCAGATTGATCTGTGAGCCTATTTAATCAAATGTATAAACCTTCTGATATTTTTTGAGAAACCTGCCAAAATCAAAGTCTAAAATGAAATCTTTTAACCACACTCTAACTGAAATATTCCAGAGGCCTGACGGAACATTTAAAGATTTGTTCTTCTTATACAAAGGGAGGTATGTTACACTAATTAGGCTTGTACATTCGATTACATGGGAAGCACTGTCAGTAAGTGATACTAAATGCTCTTAAATTATATTTGTGTAGTTAGGTTATTAAAATAAGTGTTTAGAAAATTCTATGAAACCTGGTATGTCCTCGTATGTTGTTATCTCAATGTGTTATGTGTCACAGAAACAACCAAATTTATAATTCATTCTAATCAGCTGTTTCACCATGGCCATTTTTAAGTCTTTTATCATTTACAGACACATATACTTTTACTTAGATGCTTTCCCAAAAGCTTCCCTGTAGATATGTTTCATCTTTGGTGAGACTTGTGGGAGGAATTCTGAGTACAGAATTTATTCTGATGACCTTGATTATAAAACTGAACTGGGTAAGAATTTCTGGAACCAGTGGAAAAACTAGATTCAAGCAGAACAAGACTTAATAAAATGGGACTGAGTGAATTGAAGAGGATGATTGTAATTTCTATGACATTTCTATTGGAACTATTAACGATTTTCTTAAATATGTTTTTTCAGATTTAAGGGAAAGTTCTTCTCTTATACTATGACTTACAGCAATTAGATAAATATTTTAATTTGTTCACAAAGGTATGTTTTATCTTTTTCTCCAGAGCTACCTGATCTTTCCAGAATTCCTCAACTTTCAGTGAGTATTCTTACATTTTCATAACAATTTTTATTTGTGTAAGTTTAGTAAAAATTTGTTCTCCTTATAACAGGACATAATTGGAAACACTGGTTATATTACCACGATTTTCACTGGAATGTTGTATTTGAGGGAGACATGGGTAGACTCAGACATGCCCACAGAACTTTAAAGTTGACTTTATGGAAAGTCTTGCTTACAGGGATCCAAGCAACCTTACTAGGTGAGTAAGCATGGTCACTACATTGTGGGTGCAAGAACTTCAGGATATTCTGGGGACCTCAAGAAGAGAGAAATTAACCCAAAACTATAGGTATTATGGGCCAAGTCTCATCGCAAGTATTTGGCTTGGCTTATAGCCTCCAGAGGCTGTTAAAATTTCAGTCAGTAGATTCCTTAAAAATGTTCAAGCAGGAGCGCCTGGGTGGCTCTGTGGGTGGTTAAAGCCTCTGCCTGCCTTCAGCTCAGGTCCTAAGATCAAGCCCCGCATCGGGCTCTTTGCTTGGCGGGGAGCCTGCTTCCCTTCCCCTCTCACTGCCTGCCTCTCTGCCTACTTGTGATCTCTGTCAAATAAATAAATAAAAATCTTAAAAAAAAAAAGTTCACACAAAGCAGATTTAAAAGAGCCTTTGCGGTCAATCACTATTCTTGCTGTACTTATATAAATAATCAGGCCAAGTTTACTGAAATTAGATTTATTTTGCAAACAAATTAGCTCTTAGTCTGGCTATCTTTGGTTAAAAGAAAAGAAAGAAAAGGGTGAGTACAAAGAGAAAAATTTTGATTCACTAACACACCTTTGTGGATATTAGATTCTAACACATTAAACTGGACTAGATACTGATTTCTTTTAGTTTCCTCCAGTGCCTGGCTACAACTCTTCAAATTTTTTGCCATCCTTTTGACTTGGAATCATTTGAGAACTAAAGCTGTCCTTTTCCCTGAAGCCCTGCAAACTGAATATGAACAACTTGGTGTAAAATTCAGAGAAATCACCACAACAGCTCATATATAGACATTCTTCGTGCCTGTTGTTCAATAGGCCACTCAGAGCAATCACCAGAAATACTCAAACTACAAAGAAAATCAGACCACCACCACCACCCCTAAAAAGTACGTATCTGAAGTTGCTCTAAGCCCGCATTTAGAACTCCTCTTGACTAGCTACTCTCAGTACTCAGAAACCGATTTATATTTTGATCCAATCCTTAACCACTGTTGTTATTTCCATAGAAATGCCTCTTATTATCTGATTATCTGAACCATAGGCTTAACTTTGAGAAGACATCTAGATCACTGTGTCCTGAAATGAGTTTAAATCAACTGATGTATTTTCAGAACTAAGAGATTCAACAAGAAGGAACAATCTACCAGCTGTTTGTAATGTGTGAAACTTCCAGGAAAGCTCCAGTGGTGGGAACTACAGAGGCCAAAGGTAGTTCACCCCAAAATGTCCCCTTTGGCATATTGATTCTTTTAAGTAAAAGTTATTTAAGAGACAGACTAATACAAGAGAGACATTCAGATCCCTTTCTGTCTTCCTGAAAGTAGGATACAAGTCTCCCATGTGAAAAGGTACCCTTTCTATACCACAAGGTTAAAGAGAAATTTAGAGCTAAGAAGTCTACAACCTGGGGTGCCTGGGTGGCTCAGTGGGTTAAAGCCTCTACCTTCGGCTCAGGTCATGATCCCAGGGTCCTGGGATCGAGCCCCGCATCAGGCTCTCTGCTCAGCAGGGAGCCTGCTTCCTCCTCTCTCTCTTTGCCTACCACTCTGACTACTTGTGATCTCCATCTGTCAAATAGATGAATAAAAATCTTTAAAAAAAAGTCTACAACCCTGGTTACTTGTTATTAATTTACTACCTTAGTCCAGGTTCTGTTTAGCATTCCTTACTAATTGAGGCTCCCAAAGTTTTCTTTGTCCTGCCAGTTTCTTATAGATTTATACTCTGTTTATAATGTCTAAAAACTTCCTGCCTTGGTCATTTCTTTAGGTCTCAACTGCATTACTGGGCCTCTCTGTTTTTTATTCCTGTCCATCTATCTCATATCAATTAGGCCAGACGGAAGAATCTTGACAGGTAGAAGAAAATTTGAATTCCTCCCCTACAAATGATATGGCCATGTTTCCTGGATCCCTTCTTCCTGCCTTGGGGAGAGACTCTACTGAACTTGATTTTGGTACATAGTGCGTTTACTTTTATAAATTAATTTAGGCCAACACTGGGTATAAATTGTTAGAAATGAAAACTGTACATATTTGATAGAATTTCAGTTACATCACAATTCCATTTGCAGACACTTGGCTTTATCTGTGAAACACTTTTATTTATAATATTTGAATTAAGCAATATTAAGAGTTAATTCACTTTAGCACAAATTTTGCATATGTATATAAATCTCCACACACTGAACACATTTTATATAGAAATGTAAACATTTATTTAAAAGTAGATATCAAAAAAGAATACTTGCTTGAAGTGATAAAAAATAGTAAAATTCCTTCTAAATTGATAACATTTTCCCCATAATTTGCTTTCTTTGAGCTATATTATCCTTTTTACATCCTAGGTAGAAGGAATTCAGCATTAGAAAATATTTGGCTACACTTCGTTCAAAGTAATGAGAAATACAGAGGTGAGACCATCAATGGTTTTGTTCTGTTTTGTTAAGTACTGATTGATCTAATTATAGCATACACTGAGTGTTTTTTACATTTTAGGGCTAAAACCCTGAGAAACCCATAGAGGAAACTGTTAAGCACTGAACACAGTTCACTGTATGCCTATTTCCCAGAATTAAATAAACCAAACTAATCGAACAACAAAACCCCATCTTTTCATTAATTTTTAATTTTTGAGTATTGTATTTTCAGGCTTTCTCAATTATTAGACTACCCTACCTATTTTACCAGAGTAATTATTTAGGCTATTTAAATATCCTCACTTTAGAATTTGGTATAAGCAGATCCTTTTTTCTTTTCAGAAATTAGTAAGCTCTGTTGGTGCCACAGCTGAACCTTCTTCGGTTCCAGAGGCTTCCTCAGGCGTCTGTAGCTCTTGACAGTGGTACTTCACTTTAAGTGGTTTACCAGGGTACCAGACCAAGTGAATACGACAGGGAATGATTTCCTAGAAAATAAGAGTTCTAAAATATTATGAGCTGCAGGAATTTCTGGTGAACGCAGTTGTGTATTGCAGGAGAGCTGGCCGTACTGACTCCGCCTCTGGCCCTCCGTCTTGTTCCTGTCCATGCACTGACTTCCCCTGGAAACATGTTCCCGGCCCCACGAAGGTAATGTGTGCCCTGACCCTAATGCTGGAAGACTTGTTTGGATCACTAGTAAAGAACCGCCCCCGCCAACCCCACACAGATGGTGCCATAAGGTCCGTTAAAATATCAGACCCCTGAACTCACCACGATGGCCCTGGCACATCCCCTTGTTTTAGCAAATCTGTGGAACTATCGGGACTTTGCACAGAAGAGCTGCATGGTGCCTTGATCCCTGCCTGCTGACCCTCCTTGGCAATAAGTTACCCTGAATCAGACTCTGTGTAAAGTGTGTGATGGAGCTGCCTGCTTCGCTTTTTAGTCTCAAGGTGCCTTCTCAGTCTGGACAATACTTTATTGCCCCTCCCCCACCTTGTCACATACATACAGTTGTTTTACCTGTGTCGAGAATTCATGGAGCAGAACGGTATAATCAAAATCAATTGTGTCGTCATTGGTTTTCTAGAGGAAGGAAAAAAAGAATGAGTCTAAAAAATGGTAGATTTATATTAGCTTAGAGTTTGGAAGGCTTCTATCAAATTCCCGTTTGGACGAGCCCCTTGAATCTCCTGCTGCCTCTTTAATTCGAGTCCCAGTTCCTCTGGTAGCAGCCTGCATTGAGACACAAAAGTCATGGATTCTCACTGTTTTGTCACTGAGTTAGATGAAAATCTAGTTGAATATCTTTCCCTCGCTTTTGCTAATAAGTATGGCTTTGGTAGAGGCTAAGTGCTACGGGAAGAGGGAGAATCTTTTTGTCAACCTTTGGAATCTAGATACTGCTCTTGCACCTCCATTTGATGTATTAGCCCTGATATATAAATTGGCTTAACTTATAAGCTTGAAGTATTTTTTCAGGACAATGTCTTCTTATTCTGTTTTTGAAAACAGCGTTTCTGGAGGAAATCATAGTGGTCTCTAGATTTTAGGCATAAAATTGGAAAGTCTGAAACAAATGGTGGGTTTCCAACTCCATTTGATAAGCTACTTTGCTAAATACACTGAGTGTTACATAGTTTTTAATAAAAAAAATTGGGGTAATTATAATGTTTGTAAACCCTGTCCCATTTAATTAAGACCTTCCTCAGTAACATTATTAAACCTTTCCATTTTTGTTTTTATAGATTCTTCCCCCTCCAGGAGGAAGCATCCTTACACCAACCCAAAAACAGAGCTTATTCAAAAACTGCAGAAGGGGCCACTGCACAGCCTGGCCTGGCAAAGTACCCCAGGGTTGGGCTGCCCTCATCAACGCAAGCTTGCCAAGAAGTAGTTATTTTTAATGTTATTCAGAAATAATCGCCTTGGCTTCTGTTCAAGTTATCACAAATGCCAAATCCTTATAATCCAAATTGATGATTTACTGTTACATTTCTCAGTAATTCAGCACTTTAATCTTTCTAGAGACAGACTAGAGCGTTTTGTTTGCTCCCTTTTATTACTCATGATCCCCACCAGAACCCATGTGGTTTTAGTACAGAGTAAGTAGGCTTGAATTATTAATATATACTATCCAAAGTAGACTGTTAGTTGAATAAATAATAAGGTCTATAAGAAGGCTTCCTCGGCCAGTGGGCCCTCCAGGTAGGAGGGCTGATCACCACGGGATGATTGGGGCACTGACAGTGTCTTTTACGGACTAAGGGTGTGCGGAAAGACCTCGTCTTTTTTTCTTCCCTCTAGCCAGCAAATATCTCTCCTTTGTGCCTGGTACAGTCCTCATGGCATTAGGAATGGAATCTGGCCTCAGTTCTAAAGTGACAATTGTGCCGGTTAGGTGGGTCTTACTTTATATCTGTATTTTAGCCTTGTTTCTCTCAGGTCTTGTTCATTTGGATCTATGAGTTTGTAAGCCTGCCTGTCCTTACACTATTGCATTAAAGGGGGACTTTAACCCCAAGTGTAAAGAAAGCAATTCCACCCAAAAAGCTTCTGGAAAAACTATAATTTCTCTACTTCCCTGAGCCACGGTGAGCCACACAGCACCTAGCCCCACCATCCTGTATCTAGTCTTCTAGAACAGTATATAGATCTGATCTTTGTGACTTTTTAAATATAGTTTCTTGTTTTGCTTGTTGCTGGGTTGCTTCTTTTGCTGAGAGATCATGCAGTCCTTAGTGGCTACACAATAGCAGAATCTGGAAATCTGTGTGGATAAGGGCAAACTTTTCTTTAAGGAGAGTCTAAATGTGTATGAACTTTGAAACCAAATTTACCAGTTGCTTCAGTTATGTTAATTTCAATGACTTTAGTAAGTTTGTTAATCCTCATTTAATAGGCCCTAAGAGATGGAAGTGATTTGCCTTGGGTGACCTAGCAAGCCAGATGCATATTCAATTATTATTTATCTAAAACCCAAATCTTACAGGATAAAAATAAAAGCTAAAGCTTCTACTACGTGACCATACTCCCTCTGCATTTTTGTTTTCTTAATTCTACAATTACTTTTATACCAATTTTCCCACTTGCAGGTTAAGTGAGTGATATTAATGGACAGATGAGAGGCATCAAAGACTGGCTAGAACAAGACAGAAATGGAACTGCTGGATTTGGACCATACTGTGTCCTGGTGGTTGTTGGTTTGTCAATGGGTCATGTACAATTGCAAATGAAAAGCACGGACGTTAAGAGATCCTAAGGAGGGACGCCTGGGTGGCTCAGTTGGTTAAGCGGCTGCCTTCGGCTCGGGTCATGATCCCAGGGTCCTGGGATCGAGTCCCGCATCGGGTTCCTTGCTCGGCAGGGAGCCCGCTTCTCCCTCTGCTTCTGCCTGCCTCTCTGCCTGCCTGTCTGCCTGTGCTCGCTCACTCTCTCTCCTTCTGTCTCTGACAAATAAATAAATAAAATTAAAATTAAAAAAAAAAAAAAAAAGAGATCCTAAGGAGTAGGAAGAAGGCGCAACAGGAAGATCCCAAGTTCATCTCATTCCATGGACACACTGAAGCAAGAATGGCATGGATTGCAGCTAACTCTGGAAACAACCCAAAGACTGGCAGAGATCTCCCACAGCTGGTTATAGAGAGAAGGCCACAACAGAAAGAGGTGGAGATATGGTGGGGAATCAGACCCCTGACATGACCAACCACACATGGGAGGAATATCACAACCACAGAACAGTGAGAGGATCAGATTCCATACCAACTCCTGGCCCTAGGAATCCACCCTGGAAAGATGAGACCCCATCATATTTAGATATGAGGTCTGTGGGGCTTAGCTCTGGGAGAGAGGGAGGGCTACAGGAAGTGAAGGCCTTCAAGAGGCAGGATGCTAAATAATAAGGCCCAAGACAACCCAGAAGGCAGCACAGCACAGTGGCAAAACACCTAGGATATATATGAAGGGGATTTAGTGACTAATTTTAGGACATGTGCCAAAGTGACAGGGATCTACAGGAGATTTCTCCAGGAACAAAAGTGGTGGATGCCATTTTCTTGCTCTCCCCAGCCTTGATAGACAGATGCTTATGGTCTAATACTTTCCATCTACCTTGCTAGGACCCTGTGTCCCCTACAGACCCACCAAACCCAGCAGGCGACACTGGTAAGGTCTGGTGCGACTCCTGCTCTGGCTACAGGAGGCAGAGATAACCCTACAAACCAGCAGCCCACAGTTCTTGGGGTTAGGCCTCTTCACTGGCTGTGCAGGCCCTGTACTTTGGGGGTGCCCACAGTTTTTGCAGGGGTGAACTGCATCCAGCCATGCTGAGGGCCAGCCCTGCCCACCAGTGATCCCACAGCTGTTCTAGACAGGACCCTCAACAGCATGGAGAACAAACCCTGCCCCGTGTGTCTGCAACAGGTGCGCTGAGGGCCAGCCCCTAGTGGCAAAGCCACAGCAAATCACTGTTGATCAAAAACAGGAGGGTATCAGCCACAGCAACTTCTTTCAAGATATGTCTCCAAAGCCAAAGGAAACAAAAGCCAAAATAAACTTCTGGGACTTCATCAAAATCAAAAGCTTCTGCACAGCAAAGGAAACAGTCAAGAAAAAAGAGAGGCAACCCACAGAATGGGAGAAGATATTTGCAAATGACAGTACAGACAAAAGGTTGATATTCAGGATCTATAAAGAACTCCTGAAACTCAACACACACAAAACAGACAATCATATCAAAAAATGGGCAGAAGATATGAACAGACACTTCTCCAATGAAGACATACAAATGGCTATCAGACACATGAAAAAATGTTCATCATCACTAGCCATCAGGGAGATTCAAATTAAAACCACATTGAGATATCACCTTACACCAGTTAGAATGGCCAAAATTAACAACACAGAAAACAACATGTGTTGGAGGGGATGTGGAGAAAGGGGAACCCTTTTACACTGTTGATGGGAATGCAAGTTGGTATAGCCTCTTTGGAGAACAGTGTGGAGATTCCTCAAGAAATTAAGAATAGAACTTCCCTATGACCCTGCCATTGCACTACTGGGTATTTACCCCAAAGATAGAGATGTTGTGAAAAGAAGGGCCATCTGTACCCCAATGTTTATAGCAGCAATGGCCATGGTCGCCAAACTGTGGAAAGAACCAAGATGCCCTTCAACGGACAAATGGATAAGGAAGATGTGGTCCATATACACTATGGAGTATTATGCCTCCATCAGAAATGACGAATACCCAACTTTTGTAGCAACATGGACGGGACTGGAAGAGATTATGCTGAGTGAAATAAGTCAAGCAGAGAGAGTCAATTATCACATGGTTTCACTTATTTGTGGAGCATAACAAATAGCATGGAGGACAAGGGGAGTTAGAGAGAAGGGAGTTGGGGGAAATTGGAAGGGGAGGTGAACCATGAGAGACTATGGACTCTGAAAAACAATCTGAGGGGTTTGAAGTGGCGGGGTGGGGTGGGATGTCGGGGTACCTGGTGGTGGGTATTATAGAGGGCATGGATTGCATGGAGCACTGGGTGTGGTGCAAAAATAATGAATACTGTTATGCTGAAAAAAAAAAAAAGAATAAAAATAAAACAAAACAAAACAAAAACAGGAGGGTACATGCAGCCCACAGAGAGGACATCCCTGGAGCACCCAGTTCTGAAGACTCGGGTTGGGGGGCTGTGTACGGGACACCACAGGACTGCTTCTACACAAGGCCACTAATTTCAAGACCAGAAGACGTAAACAGAATGAGGAGACAGAGGAATATATCAAATGTAAGAATAAGACAAAATCACAAAAAAATAAAATAAAATAATGACTGTACAGAAATTCACTGTACTTGACAAAAAGCTGATGAACTCAGAACTTCAACAAAAGTGACAAAAAATATAAAAAAAGAACCAGTCAGAGATGAATAAGTCAATACCTGAAATGAAAAATACACTAAAGGGAAACGGCAGACTAGAGGCAGCGGAAGAACAGATCGGTGATCTGGAAGACAGGGTAATAGGAAGCTGAACAGCAAAGAAAGAAAAGAACAAAAAAATGAGAGTAGGTTTAAGGGAACTCTGTGACTACATCAGGCATAATAACATTAGCACCACAGGGATCCCAGAAGGATAAGACAGGGAAAAGGGGGTAGAAAACTTATAAAAATAGCTGGAAACCTCCCTAATCTGAGGAAACAGACATCCAAATTCAGAAATCACAGATAGCCTCAAACAAGATGAACAAAGAATGTCCACACCAAGACACATAATAATTACGATGACAAAATAATGATAAAGATAATTTTTAATGCAGCAAGAGAAGAAAAATAGTTACATACAAGGAAAACCCATTACGCTGCCAGGTAATATTTCAGCAGAAACTTCACAAACTAGAAGATGGTATGATGCATCCAAGTGCTGAAAGGAAAAAAGCCTATAACCAAGAATACTTGACAAGGTCATCATTCAGAACTGAAGGAGAGATAAAGAGTTTTCCAGACAAACAAAAATCAAAGGATTTCATTACCACTAGCCAGCCTTACAAAAAATGTTAAAGGGGATTATTCACTGGTAAAAACAGACAAATAGTAAAGGTAATAGATTAGTCAGTAATAAAGCCAATCTGGAAGCTAAAATGTAAAAGCAGTAAATTCAATGTTATCTACAAAAGCTAGTCAAGAGATCCTCAAAAATATGCAAAATAAGAGTAAAAATTTAGTGCCTTTCGTATATGTTCAAACTTAAGTGACCATCAACTTAATATAGATTGCTATACACATAGGATATTATACATGAATACCATGACAACCATAAATCAAAAACCTATAATAGATACACAAGATTTAAAGATAAAGCAATTCAAAAATAACACTAAGGAACTCATAAGCCATAGGGGAAGGGAGCAAGAGAAGAAAAGAACTCAGAGAACTACAAAAATAACCAGAAAATAATTAACAAAATAGCAACAAGCCTCTGCCTATCAACAATTACTTTAAATATAAATGCTCTAAAGGCTTCAGTCAGAGGACAGAGGGTGACTGAATGTTTAAAAAAACAAGACCCATCTACATGCTGCCTACAAGAGTCTCACTTCACACCTAAAGACACAAGCAGACTGAAACTGAAGGAATGGAAAAAGACATTGGATGCAAATGGAAGTAATAAAAACACCAGGGCAGCAAAACTTAGACAAAATAGACTTTAAAACAAAACTGTAGCAAGAGACAAGGGCATTGCATAATCTGAAATCAAGTCCACAAGAGTATAGGACATTGTGAACATCCATGCAACTAATATAAGAGCATGTAAATACACGAATCTAATATTAGCAGACATAAAGGGAGAAACACTATAATTTTAGGGAACACCCCATTTACATCAGTGAATCATTCAGACAGAAAATCAATTAAGGAAACAAATGTTTTGATCAACATATTAGACATACTAGACCAGATGGGACTTAAATTTGTTGAGACTTGTTCTGTGGCCTAAAATGGGGTCTATCCTGGAAAATGTTTCATGTATGCTTGAAAAATGTGTATTCTTCTGTTTTTGGATGAAATATTCTGTGTATACAGAACAGACAAAGCTTGCTGTCATTATAAGAATAAAAAGATTAGATAGAAATTAGACCAAAAAGAAAAGAAAAGATCAGTGATACCAAGACCAGGACCTTTGAAAAGGTAAAACTCATAAACCATTAGCCAGACTCATTAACAAGGAGAGAAGACTCAGAATTAGAAATGAAAGAGGAGAAATAATATAACACCACAGAAAACTGAAGGTATACTAAGAGAATACTAAGAAAAATGAGATGCCAATGAGTTGGACAACCTAAAAGAAACCGTAAATTCCTTAAAAAAAAAAAAAAAACTTCCAAAACTGAGTCAGAAAAATCAGAAGAGACTGATTACTGGTAACAAAATTGAATCAGTTAAAAAAAAAAATCTTCTCACAAGCAAAAGTCCAGGACCAGAAGTCTTCATGGATCAACTGTACCAAACATTGAAAGAAGAATTAATAAGAATTTTTCTCAAACTATTAGAAAAAAAATAGAAAGGGAATGAAAACTAGCAAGTTCATCTGAGTCCAGAATCCTCCTGATGCCAAAACCACAAAAAGACACTATAAAAAATAAAAACTATAGGCCAATATTCCTGATGAATGTAGATATAAAAATACTCAACAAAATATTAGCTGGCTGAGTTCAACAATACATTAAAAGGATCATTCATCACAATCAAGTTAGATTTATTCCAGGAATGCAAGGATGATTCAATATTTGCAAATCAACCAACATGATACATTACCAAGAAGAAGGATAAAAACCATACAATCATTTCAATAGACGCAGAGAAGATATTTAGCAAATTCAACATCTGGTCATGACAAAAACTCAACAAAGTAGAGTTAGAGGGAACATACCTCAACATAATAAAGGCATATGAAAAATCCACAGCTAATGTCACACTGAATATTGAAAAACTGACAAGTTTTTAAGATCAGGAACAAGATGAGGATGTGAAATTTCACCACTTTAATTCAACAAAAGTCATATGAAGCTGTTGCTACAGCAATGAGAAAAGAAAAAAGAATAAAAGGCATCCAACTTGGTAAAGAGGAAATAAACTTTCAATATTTTCAGATGACATGATACTCTATGTAAAAAACCCCAAAGACTCCACCAAAAAACTATTAGAACTTATAATTACAACCTCAGTGAATTTGTAGGATACAAAATTAATATATAGAAATCTGTTGCACTTCTCTATACTAATGAATTAGCAGAAAGCAAAATTAAAACAATTCCATTGACAACTGCACTAAAAGAATAAAGTACCTAGGAATTGATTTAAACAAGTAGGTTAAAGATGTATACTCTTAAATCTACAAGACATTGATAAAGAAGTTAGAGACAACATGAATGGAAAGGTATACCATCCTCATGAATATTGGAAGAATGAGTATTATTAAAATGTCCCTACTACGAAAAGTAATCTACCAATTCATGTATTCACTTTTCAAAATACCAACAGTATTTTTCACAGATGTAGAACAAATAATCTTAAATTTTGTTTGGAACCACAAAGGACCCCAAATAGCTAAAGCAGTTGTGAGAATAAACAAAGCTGGAAGTATCCCACTTCCAGATTTCAAGATATACTGCAAAGCCATAGTAATGAAAACAGCACGATACTAGCACAAATATAGATACCTACATCGGTGGAACAGGATAAGGAGCCCAGGAATAAACCCATGCTTATATGGTTAATCTACAACAAAGGAAGAATACACAATGGGGAAAAGGCATTCTTCTCAAAAAAATGATGATGGGAAAACTGAAGAGCTACGTGCAGAAGAATGAAACCGGGACTTTTTAAATACCATAAATAAAAATAAACTCAAAATGGATCAAAGAGCCAAAGATGTGAGATGTGAAACCATAAAGAAAACATAACCATCAACAAAATGAAAAGGCAACTTACTGAATGGGAGAAGGTATTTCTAAATGATTTATCCAATGGGGGTTAATATCTAAAATATATAAAGGACTCATGCAACACTAAAACAACAATAAAAACAACAAAACCAAAGAAACCTCCAACATTCCAATTAAAAAAATGGGCAGAAGACATGAATAGATGTATTGCAAATAAGACCTACAGATGGCCAATAAACACATGAAAAGATGGTCAATATCACTAATCATCAGGGTAATGCAAATCAAAACCACAAAGAGATATAACCTTGCACCTATCAGAATGGCTAATACTAAAATGCCAACAAATGTTGGCGAATATGTAGAGAAAAGGGAACACTTGCCCACTGTTGGTGGGAATGTAAGCTGGTACACCACTGTGGAAAACAGTACGGAAATTCTGCAAAAATTAAAAATAGAAATACCATAAGATCCAATAATTCCACTACTAGGTATTTACCCAAAGAATATGAAAACATTAATTTGGCGCCTGGGTGGCTCAGTGGGTTAAGCCGCTGTCTTCAGCTCAGGTCATGATCTCAGGGTCCTGGGATCAAGTCCCGCATCGGGCTCTCTGCTCAGCAGGGAGCCTGCTTCCTCCTCTCTCTCTCTCTGCCTGCCTCTCCATCTGCTTGTAATATCTCTCTGTCAAATAAATAAATAAAATCTTAAAAAAAAAGAATACGAAAACGTTAATTTGAAAAGATAAATGTACCCCTATATTCATTACAGTATTATTTACAATAGCAAAGATATGGATTCAAACTAAGTATCCATCTATAGGTGAATGGATAATAAAGATACGGTATATATACATATACCAGGGAGTTTTACTCAGCCATAAAAAAGAATACAATTGCCATTTGTAACAACATGGATGAATCTAGAAGAGTACTACTGCAAGTAAGTCAGGCAAAGAAGGACACATACCATATGATTTCACTCATATACGGAATGTAAAAGACAAACAACAAAAAAGATTCATAAAAACAGAGAACATACTGCTCATTGCTAGAGTGGAGGGAGGTGGGGGGATGGGGAAATAGGTGAAGAGAATTAAGAAGTCAAAATTCTGAGGCACTGGGTGGCTCAGACAGTTAAGCATCTGCCTTTGGCTCAGGTCATGATCACAGGGTGCTAGGATCAAATCCCACATCAGGCTCCTTGTTCATCGTGGAGCCTGCTTCTCCCTCTCCCTCTGCTTCTGCTCCCCATGCTTGTGGTGTCTCTCTGTCAAATAAATAAATAAATAAAATCTTTAAAAAAAACCAACAACCCAAAAAGTGTTTTAAAAAAATGTACAAACTTCCGTGCAATGTATGTCCTCCTTAAGACTAACATAATAAAAAAAATTACCAAGAAAAAGAAAAGAAAAGAAATGCCCATGGTAATACTTAGACTTTTTTTTTTTTACATTTCAAGACCCTTCACAAAAACATTTCTATATTTTAAACTTTTTTCAAGCCACATAGTCAAAGTCATCTTGTATAATTTAAGAGCTAGACATGATGTTCACCACTATAAATATAACTATCAGTAATACTGTTAAATGTATTCCATAAATGTGAATAGAAATTTTCACCATGACTATGTTTTTTTTTTAAGATTTTATTTATTTATTTGACAGAGAGAGATCACAAATAGGCAGAGAAGCAGGCAGAGAGAGAGGAGGAAGCAGGCTCCCTGCTGGGCAGAGAGTCCGACGGGGGGGGGGGGGGGGGGGGGGGCGAGCTCGATCCCACAACCCTGGGATAATGATCTGAGCTGAAGGCAGAGGCTTTAACCCACTGAGCCACCCAGGCGCCCCATGACTATGTTTTAATACAGTTAAAGAGACCTTAAAAAAAAAAGTTCAAACTTCGTTATAAAATAAATAAGTCACAGAAATGGAAAGTAGAGCACAGGCAATACAGTCAATAATATTAAATAATGTGAAGTGACTGTACTTACTACGATGAGCACTAATGTACAGACTCTGGAATCACCATACTGTTTACCTGAAACTAATGTAACATGGTATGTCAACTATACTTGGATAATATGAAAAATAAACCAATAAAATAATTAAAGTGTTTGGGAAAAAAATCAATTTTTTTCCTCTGTTGTATATGTATTGCTGTATTCTTTTTGTGTTTTTCTCTCACATTCATTACAATTAGTTCTAAATTATCTTGACATCATTTCCTACACTGCAAACCAAGTTTCACCTAAACTTCCAGTTAAGGTAAAAGTCTTTTGTGGATATAATCATCTTGGTAGATAAAAGAAAGAGCCAGAAAGAGGTAAGGAACTTTTATGTAGTATCCTGACTTGAAATATAGCAATAATCAATTAAATGGTAGTTTCTATTAAAAGCATTCTATAAAGAGAAAGAAATGTGTTCATTTTTGATAATTAATAAAAAACTGTATCTTTCACCTGTTTTACAAGTGGCTTTTGAACAACACACCAATCTTACTGGCATTAATAATGCTTACTTGACATGATATGAAGGTCCATTATGGCAATATGGGGAGACCCTGAACTCCTCTCCCCAAGATGCACTGAGTCAACACCTACATAGAGAAGAGTTCCTCTTCACGAACTTTGAGAGCTGACTGAACAGCTTCAGAACAGCAAAGAATAAAGGGGTCACATAAAGAATGGCAGGAAAGATGGAGAAACAGTAACCTTGAGAACCTCAAGGCTGCCAAGTAGTGAGGAGGGATGGTACTAAGGGAGTGGGAACAAATTTACATGCCCTGGGTCACAGGGAAAAAACCATGGTTTAAAAGGCAACTGGAATTTAAAGAAATTAGCCCCTGAGTGTCTTCTAAATACCAGAGAACCCATGGAACATTCTCTGGGGTTGGAGAGGTTGGTGAGAGAGCAGCTAGTGCAGATGGGAGTACCATCTAGCACCCTAACTGGCTGCACCATTCCATCCCAGCTGCCTAGTAGACAGAAAAAAAGCCATTGATTTTAAAAAAAAAAAAAAAACCTAGAGTATAAAGGAGACAGCCCTAGAGGAGCTGCAGGACAGCTCTCCAGGGTCAGAGGGGCTGGCACACACCAGTGTATACATCCCCTCACTTCTACCTTGACCGTGAGGATAGGAGCAGGGTACAGGAACCCTGGCCGAGTTGACTGCTGAGTTGGCTGCCTTACTGAGCCCAGGGCTCCTAGCCACACCAGCCCCAGCTGTACCCCCCAAAAGGGTCCCCTCAACAGCCTGAGCTCCAGCCACCCCATTGTGGTGGCCCCAGTATAGCACGCACCCACAGACACCCCGGGACAGCACCCACTACAGCTCCAGCTATATCACCAAGGTGACAGAGATGCAAAACATGCCATGCCTGCACCTGATTTGGCTTCAGATGACTTACCAGGACACTCCTTGCGTGGAATACCCATAGGATACCCTGACATGTGCCCCATCTTGGCTCTAGCCACCCAGCCAGAGAACTCCCTGCATGTAGCACCCTGGGACACCCTGGCCCACACCTACCAAACTTCAACTGCCCTGCCTGAGTGCCCTATGCTGAGTACCCTGGGACCACCCCTGGCTTGTACCCACTTCAGCTACAGCTCTCCCACCAGGATGCCTTCAGTGCAGAAAGGTACTGTCCCCTCTCCTAGCTATCCCACCAGGACAGCCTAAGCACAAAGTGCGTCATGCCCACCAGCCACCGTTCTAGCTGGCCAGCCAAAGTCACCAGGTACACAGTCTATAAGGGGGGGTGACCATATATAAAACTATTCCTTCAAGTTTAGGAGAAGTAAGTTCTAATTCACAGAGGCTAACACAGAAAGTCAAGCAAAATGGGAAGACAAAGGCATATACTCCAAATGAAAGAACAAGATAAAACCTCAGAAAAAGGACTAAATGAAATGGAGATAGGCATTCTATCTGATAAAAAGTTCAAAGTAGTGATCATAAAGATGCTCGCCAGACTGAAGAGAAGAGTGGATGAACTTAGTGAGATTGTCAACAAGTAGAAAATATAAAAATAGAACCAATCATGGGACTCCTGGGTGGCTCAGTGGGTTAAGGCTTCTGCCTTCGGCTCAGGTTATGATCCCAGGGTCCTGGGATTGAGCCCCACATTGGGCTCTCTGCTCAGTGGAGAACCTGCTTCCTCCCCTCTCTCTGCCTGCCTGACTACTTGTAAGCTCTGTCTATCAAATAAATAAAATCTTTAAAAAAATAGAACCAATCATTAAAGAATACAATATCTGAAATGAAAAATACACTAGAGAGAAGCAACATTAGATTAGCAGATGCAGAAGAATGGATTGGTGATCTGGGAGACACAGAAATGGAAAGCAACTAAGCAAAAGAAACAACAAAGATAAAAAAGAAAGAATGGAAATAGCAAAAGCAATCAGATAACAATTAGAAATAAAAGGTATTCAAATTGGCAAAGAAGTCAAACTCTCTATCCTCACAGATGACATGATACTTTTTATGGAAAACCCAGAAGACTCCACATCCACACTATTAGAATTCATACAGCAACTCAGTAATGTTGCAGGATATTAAATCAATGCACAGAAATCAGTTGCTTTCTTATACACTTCCAATGAAAATATAAAAAGGGAAATTAGGGGATAGATTCCATTAACTATACACAAAAAAAAACCCATAAAATACTTTGGGATAAACTTAACCAAAGAGGTAAAGGATCTGTACTTGGAGAACTATAGAACACTCATGAAAGAAATTGAAGAAGACACAGAAAGTTGGAAAAGCATTCCATGCTCATGGATTGGAATAATAAACATTATTAAAACATCTATACTCCCTAGAGCAATCTATACTTTCAATGCCATCCTAATCAAAATTCCACTGGCATTCTTCAAAGTGCTGCAACAAACAATCCTAAAATTCTATGGAACCAGAAGAGACCCTGAATCACTAAGGAAATTTTGAAAAGAAAAAGCTGGGGTATCACGTTGCCTGATTTCAAGTTTTACTACAAAGCTGTGATCACCAAGACAGCATGGTACTGGCACAAAAACAGACACATAGACGAATGGAACAGAGTAGAGAGTCCAGATATGGGTCTTCTACTCTATCGTCAAATAATCTTCGACAAAACAGAAGAAAATATCCAGTGGGAAATAAAACAATCTCTTCAATAAATGGTGCTGGGAAAATTGGACACTATGTATAGAAGAATGAAACTCGACCATTCTCTTATACCATACACAAAGATAAAATTGAAATGGATAAAAGACCTCAACATGAGGCAGGAATCTATCAAAATCCTAGTGGAGAACATAGGCAGTAAACTCTTCAATATCCGCCACAGCAACTTCTTTCAAGACATATCTCCAAAGGAAAAGGAAACAAAAGCGAAAATGAACTTTTGGGACTTCATCAAGATCAAAAGCTTCTGCATAGCAGAGGAAACAGTCAACAAAACAAAGAGGCAACCCACAGAATGGGAGAAGATATTTGCAAATGACACTACAGACAAAGGGTTGATATCTAAGATCTATAAAGAACTCCTCAAACTCAACACCCAAAACACAGATAATCATGTCAAAAAATGTGCAGAAGACATGAACAGACACTTCTCCAAAGAAGACATAAAAATGGCTAACAGACATATGAAAAAATGTTCATCATCACTAGCCATCAGGGAAATTCAAATCAAAACCACACTGAGGGGCGCCTGGGTGGCTCAGAGGGTTAAGGCCTCTGCCTTCGGCTCAGGTCATGGTCTCAGGGTCCTGAGATCGAGCCCCGCATCGGGCTCTCTGCTCAGCAGGGAGCCTGCTTCCCTTCTTCTCTCTCTCTGCCTGCCTCTCTGCCTACTTGTGATCTCTGTCTGTCAAATAAATAAATAAAATCTTTAAAAAAAAAAAAAACACACTGAGATACCTCCTTACACCAGTCCGAATGGCCCAAATCAACAGGACAGGAAACAAGTGTTGAAGAGGATGTGGAGAAAGGGGAACCCTCTTACACTGTTGGTGGGAATGCAAGTTGGTGTAGCCACTTTGGAAAACAGTGTGGTGATTCCTTAAGAAATTAAAAATAGAGCTACCCTATGACTCTGTGATTGCATTACTGGGCATTTACCCCAAAGGTACAGATGTAGTGAGAAGAAGGACCATCTGTACCCCAATATTCATAGCAGCAATGGCCACATTTGCCAAACTGTGGAAAGAGCCGAGATCCCCTTCAACAGATGAATGGATAAAGAAGATGTGGTCCATATATACAATGGAATATGAGGCAGGCAATCAGAAAGGATGAATACCCAACTATTTTATCAACATGGATGGGACTGGAGGAGATTATACTGAGTGAAATAAGTCAAGCAGAGAAAGTCAATGATTATATGGTTTCGCTTACTTGTGGAGATAAGGAATAACATGGAGGACATTAGGAGAAGGAAAGGAAAAGTTAATTGGAGGAAATTGGAGGGGAAGACAAAAGATGAGAGACTGTGGACTCTGAGAAACAAACTGAGGGTTATGGAGGGTAGGTAGGTCGGGGGATGGGTGAGCCTGGTGGTGGGTATTAAAGAGTGCACTGGGTGTGGTGCATAAACAATAATCTTGGAACATGAAAAAAATAAAATTAAGATGCTAAAAAAAAGAAAGAATGAAAATAAAATCAGGATAGGTTAAAGGATTTCTGGGACAACATCAAGCATACTAACATTAGCATTATAAGGATTCCAGAAAAAGGAGAGAATGGGGCAGAAAACTTATCTGAAGAAATAACAGGTGAAAACTTCGCTAATCTGGGGAAGGAAACAGACATCTAGTTCCAGGAAGCACAAAGACCCAAACAGGATAAAGCCAAGGAGGTACACCAAAACAATTAAAATATCAAAGATTAAAGAGAGAGAATGGAGGCGGGGTGGGGGGGGCATGCCTGGGTGGCTCAGTGGGTTAAGCCTCTGCCTTTGGCTCAGATCAGGATCCCAGGGTCCTGGGATTGAGCCCCGAATCAGGCTCTCTGGTCTTGCAGGGAGCCTGCTTCCCCCTCTCTCTCTGCCTACCTCTCTGTCTACTTGTGATCTCTCTCTGTGTGTCAAATAAATAAATAAAGTCTTATAAAAAAAATAAAGACAGAGAATCTTAGAAGCAGCAGGAGAAAAGGAACTACTTATGTTCAAAGAAAATTCCATAAGGCTTCAGCAGATAATTTGCGGCCAGAAGGGAGTGGGATGATATATTTAAAGTACTAGAAAAAAATACATACAACCAAAAATACTCTATCTGGTAAGGTCATCAATCAGAATTAAAGGAGAAATAAATAGTTTTCCAAACAAAAGTTAAAGGAGTTTTCCACCATTAAACTGGCCTTAAAAGAAATGCTAAAGGGACTTCCTTAAGTGGAAAAGAAAAGGTCACACGTAAAAAAAAGAAAAGAAGAAAAAAAGAGAAAATGTCATAAGTAAAATATGAAAGGAAATAGTTCATGATCAAAAGCAAACTTAGAATAAAGTTAGAAGACCAATCACATGTAATAATAGTATGAAGATTAAAAGAAAAGTAGTAAAATCAATTACATAAAAAAATTTGTTAAGGGACTCATAAAATAAAAAGATGTAAATTATGGCAATATATACATAAAGTGTGGGGGAGGGAGTAAACATATAGTACTTTTAGACTGTGTGAGAACTTAAGTGACCATCAGCTAACTATAAAGATAACTAACTATAACTAGATTGTTATATATTCAGAATATTATATATGAGCTACATGATAACTATACATGAAGAAAGAAAAAGGAAAGCAAAGCATAACAGTGAAGAAAGTCACCGCAAAGGAAGAGGATAAGAGGAAGGAACAGAGAACAAATATAAAATAATGAGTAAGCAATTAACAAAATTGCAGTGAGTACATGCCAATCAATAATAGCTTTAAATGTAAATGGTCTAATCACTTCAAGCAAAAGACATAGCGTGAATAAATGGATAGAAACAACAACAAGACCCATCAATATGATGCCTACAAGAGACTCAATTCAGACCTACAGACACATATAGACCAAAAGTGAAGGGATCAAATAAAGATATTCCATACAAATGGAAGTAACAAAAAAGCCAGAATAATAATTCTTTTATTAGACAAAATAGATTTTAAAACAAGGCTGTATAGCAAGAGACAAAGAAGGGCATGACATAATGATAAAGGGATCAATCTTTTTTTTTTTTAAAGATTTTATTTATTTATTTGACAGAGAGAGATCACAGTAGGAGAGAGGAAGGGAAGAGATCATAGAGAGAGGAAGGGAAGCAGGCCCCCTGCTGAGCAGAGAGCCCGATGTGGGACTCCATCCCAGGACCCTGAGATCATGACCCAAGCCGAAGGCAGCGGCTTAACCCACTGAGCCACCCAGGCGCCCCAAGAGATCAATCTTATAAGAGGAGAAAACAATTATAAATACCCATGCAACCAACACAGGACCAGTTAAATACATTAAACAAATACTAACAGAGAAAGGGAGAAACTGACAAATACTAAGATACAAGGATGGAAATACAGTAATAGTTGGCCTGAGACATAACACAGAATCTGCAGTTTGAAAAGTTCTAAGGGCATATGTAAAAAACATTTATTTACTAATCCAAGAACATGTCCCGGAGAAATAGGGATCTTCAGGAGATTTCTTCAGAAACAAAAGTGTAGTGGGTGCCATTTCTCCACTCCTCCTCCAGTCTAGACAGTTGGACACTTGTGGGAGCCAGTGCTGGCACTCCCCATCTTTCTTGCTATACTAAAAGCTCTGCCCCATCCAACCCACCTGCTCATGCAGGTGGCTGCCCTAACAAACCCTGCAAGCAACTCTGCGCAGGGACTGGTACCACTCCAAAGTGACTCCTGCCTTGGAGGGGTGATGAGAAAACCCCACACAACTGTAAGCCTAAAGTTCCCGCAGCCAATCCTTTTTATTACCTGTCCAGGGATCAAATCTTGCCATGCTGGGTGCACCTGCAGGTGCAACAGAGAAGCAGATTGCAGACACCTAGTCTGACTGCTGGCCCAATTCATCAATATGCCTGTGGCGGCCTCAGAGAAGCCTCTCAACAGTACTGGAACCAAACTCTGTCCATAGCAGGCAAGGTAGAACATTGTAGCTGATTGGACTGAAGGCAAATGGAGCTCAGCCGTGACACACAGTCCTCATAGGGGACACTCCTGGATTGCCTGATTCTGGTGAACAGAGGGAACTGCACTACAGGGCACCAAACACCTTCTACACAAGACCACAACTTTCAAAGCTAGGAGATATAGCTCACCAACCTTCTACACAGAAACAAGCAGAGACAATGAGGGAACAGAAAAATATGTCCCAAAGGAAAGAACAACACAATCAAGGGAAAAAAGCTAAATAAAACAGAGGTAAGTAATATGCCTGTAAAAGAATTTAAAGTAATGGTCATAAGATACTCACTGTTCTTGAAAAAAGACTGGATGAATTCAGTGAAAACTTCAACAAAGAGAATATATTAAAAAAGAACCAGTCAGGGATGAAGAATTCAATGACAAAAAATAGACTAGCGGGAATCAGCAGCAGATTAGAGAATATAGAAGAATGGATCAGCATTCTGGAGGACAGGCTAATGGAAAGCAAACAAGCAAAACAACAAAAGGAAAACTAACAGTGAAGAATGAGAATAGATCAAAGGAACTAAGCGACAAACTGAGCTTACCACTTGCATTACAGGGATCCCAGAAGGAGAAGACAGGATGAAAAAGGCAAAAAATTTATTTGAAGAAATAATAGCTGGAAATTTTCTAACCCTAGAGAAGGAACTACATCTAGGTAGAGGAAGCAGGGAGAACACTTAATAAGATGAATCTAAGGAGGCCCCCACCAAGACACACAATTACAGTAGCAAAAAGTAGTGATAAAGAGATAATTTTAAAAACAACAAGAGGAAAGAAAACAGTTACAAGGGAAACCTCATAAGGCTCTCTGCTGATTTTTCCAACACAAACTTTGTGGGCCAGAAGGCAGTGGCATGATATATTCAAAGTGCTAAAAGAAAAAAAAAAAGCTGCTATCAAGAATACTCTACCCAGCAATGTTATTGTTCAGACTAGGAGAAAGGGAATTTCCCAAGCAAAAGCCAAAGTTCATGACCACTAAACTATCCTTAAAAAAAAAAAAGTTAAAGAGAAAGAAAACACCCTAACTAGAGGTAAAAAATTATGAAAGGAAAAAAAGTTACAGGTAAAAATAGACAGAGTAAAGGTAGTAGATTACTTAAAAAGTCAGTATGGAGGTTAAAACATAAATTAAAATCCATTGTATCTGCAAAAGTTAGTTGAGGGATACACAGAAATATGTAAAATATGACCTTAAGTATATAAAATGTGGAGAGGGGAAAAAAATTAATGTTTTTAGAATGTGTTTGAACTTAAGTGACCATCAATTTAATATAGACTGAGAAACATAGGATATTATATATGAACCCAATAATAACCTATCATGGATACACAAAAAATAAACAGAAGGGACTCCAAGCAAATACTAAAGAAAGCCATCAAACCAGAAAGTAAGAGAACAAGCATAGAATAAAGCAACAGAGAGGAACTACAAAAACAAAACAAAAATAACAATTAACAATAAGTACATACTTCTTACTAATTACCTTAAATGTAAATGGTCTAAATGGTTCACTCGACTCTGGTGGAGTGAATGGGTTAAAAAAAACAAAAGACCCATATATATCCTAAAAATGACTCACTTTGGACCGAAAGACACACACAAACTGAATGTGAAGGCCTGGAAAAACATTTCCAATTCAAATGGAAACAAAGAAAAAAAAAATGAAATAACAACAGCAATACTTATGCCAGACAAAAAAGACTTTAAAACAATGTCTGTAGGGTGCCTGGGTGGATCAGTGGGTTAAAGCCTCTGCCTTCGGCTCAGGTCATGATCCCAGGGTCTTGGGATAAAGCCCCACATTGGGCTCTCTGCTTGGCGGGGAGCCTGCTTCCTCCTCTCTCTCTGCCTGCCTCCCTGCCTACTTGTGATCTCTCTCTGTCAAATAAAATCTTAAAAAAAAAAAAAGCCTATAGTAAGACAAAGAAGGGCACTACAAAATGATAGAGAGATTGACCCCATAAGAATAGATAAAAATTGTAAACATCTCTGGACCCAACACAGGAGTAACTAAATACATAAAGCAAATATTAACAGACATAAAGGGAGAAATGGATAGCAATAAAATAGTAGTAGAGTACTTTAACAGCTCACCTATATCAAAGAATATTTCATAAAAACAGAAAACCAACAAGGAAAGAGAGGCTTCAAACAACACATTAGACCAGATGGATCTAAAAGATATGTACAGAGCATTTCATCCAAAAAGAGCAGAAAACACATTCTTTTCAGGTGAACATGGAATTATTGTCCAGATCAGAACATATATTGGGCCATAAAACAAGTGTCAATAAGTTTAGGAAGACTGAAATCATATTAATTATCTTTTTTAACCAAAAGGTATGAAATTAGAAATCAATTATAAGAAAAAAAACTGGAAAAAACCCCACAAACATAGAGAGGCTAAACAACATGCTACTAAAATACCAGAGTCAATAAAGAAATCAAAAGGAAATTAAAAAATATATGGAGACAAATGAAAAGGAAAACACAATAGTCCAAAATCTTTGGGACCTAGGAAAAACATAAGAAAAATAAGAAAAAATCTTGGAACTTCTGGAAAAGATGGCAAAGCAGAAGGATCCTTAGCTCATCTCACCCCACGGATATAACTAAATAACAGCCACATTAGTGTAAATAAGCCAGAAAATGACCCAAAGACTGGCAGTAGAGGCTTTCCACAGCTAAATGTAGAGAACAGGCTAACTGAAGAGGGTGCAAAAAGTAGAGATGAAGTGGGGAGTCAAACAGACTCATGGGACATCCATGGGGAGGTATGCAGAGGACATGGAGGAGTGAAGAGCAGGCACCCCAGGCATGGGGGACCCTCACAAGGAAGATAGATTCCCATAACATTTGGCTTTGAAAACCAGAGGGGCCTAAAAATAAGTAGGGCTTAACGCCTGGAACTTTAAAACAGGCTCATATCTGGGAGATCCAGGAGGGTGGAGTCCCCACCCTTAAAGAGACACCACAACAGCCCCACTGAGATACAGCATGGAAACAACAGTTTGAAAAATGCCTGGGGTTTATGGGAAGAAGTATTTACTAATCTCAGAACCATGTCCCGGAGGGGCAGGGATCACGGGAGACTTCTCCAAGAATAAAAGAGCTAGCGGGCACCATATCCCTCCCCTGCCTCCTAGCCAAGATACACAGACACCTGTGGGAACCAGCATAGTGCCAACACTCTCCATCTAGTTTGGTAATAGCACACCACACCACCACATATTTCCGTGTCTCCAACAAGGCCAGGCTCAGTAGGGGCTTTTACAGGTGGCTGTAAGACCCCTCCCATGGAAACACACAGACCTTGCTGGCTCTGCATACCCTGCACCCGTGTTTTCTTGCAGACCTAGCCCATTCAAGGCACCATCCAATGCACCCTTGGCCAGAGCCCATCCAAATCGATGCCACAGGTCTGGCAGTGTGCAAGCAGCCCTTACAGGGACCAGCACCACTCCAAAGTGGCTCCTGTCCTGAGGGGGAAGATAACCACACATACCAGTCCAACTGCAGCCCCACCAGCAGGCTAGGGACAGACATATGGTCTGACTGCAGACCTCACCCACCAATGAAAGCTTCAGGGGACAATACAGGGACTTCCCTGCAGTTCAGTGCTGCTGCATCTTTGGCAAATGCCTGGTCAGCCTCAACTCAAGCCCACTAACAACACAGGGACAAAACCTGCCCACAAAAGGCAGAGAGAGCTGTTACATGATGTCACTGATTGGCAGGATGTAGCTGACCTTCCTAACGTAAAAACAGACACAGAGAGTAGACAAAATAAAGAGGAATAGGTCCCAAATAAAAGAACAGTACAAAATAACATCAAAAGAGCTAAATGAAATGGGGATAAGTAATATGTCTCATAGAGAATTTAAAGTAATGGTCATATAGATACTCACTGGACTTGAGAAAAGAGTGGAGGACCTCAGTAAGACCTTCAACAAAAAGAAAGGAAACATAAAAAAGAATCACAATATCTGATACTGAGAATACACAAGATGGAATAAATAGTAGACGAGAGGAGGCAGAAGAATGGATCAGCCCCGGAGGATGGAAAATGGAAAGCAATCAAGCCTAAAAGGAGAGAAGGGGAAAAAAAAATGAAAATAGACTTAGGGAACTTAGCGACACCATCCAGCATAGTACAATTTGCTTTATAGAGATCCTAGAAGAAGAGAGAAAAGGGAGCAGAAAATGTATTTCAAGAAATAATAGCTGAAAACTTCTCTAATCTGTGGAAGGAAAAAGAAATCCTGATCTAGGAGTCACACAGAGCCTCCAATAATAACCCAAGGAGGTCCATGCCAAGACACATAGTAATTAAGATGGCAATAATGAGAATTTAAAAAGCATCAATTAAAGAAAAAAAGTTATATACAAAGGAAACTCCATAAGGGTATCAACTGAGTTTTCAGGAGAAACTCTGTAGGCCAAAAGAGAGTGGCATGATATATTCCAAATGCTGAAGAAAAGAAACCTGCAGCCAAAACTATTCTATCCATGGGCGCCTAAGTGGTATAGTTGGTTGAGCATCTGAGTCTTGGTTTTGGCTCAGTTCATGATCTCAGGGTAGTGAAATCGAGACCCACCTCTGGCTCCACACTCAGCACAGAGTCTGCTTGGGATTCTCTCTTCCTCTGCCTCTTCCCACTGTGTGTACTCACCCTCTCCCTCTCTCAAATAAATCTTTTAAAAACTATATGTACTCTATCCAGCAAGTTTTCATTCAGAAATGAAGGAGAGATAAAGAGTTTCCCAGACAAATGAAAATCAAAGAAATCCATCACCATTAAACCAGCCCTATAGAAAATGTTGAAAGGGACACTTCGTGTAGAAAGGAAAGACCATAAGTAGGAATAAGAAAAGTAGGAAGTACAAAAGTGGTAAAATTAAGTAGATCTATAAAAATCAATCAAGGATTCACAAAATAAAAGAATGTAAAATGAGACACCATATACCTAAAATGTGGGGAGAAGAGGAAAAAAGAATGGGTTCAAACTTAAGTGACCATCAACTTAATATACTCTGCTATATAAATAAGATATTCTATATAAAAATGGTAACCACAAATCAATAATCAGTAAGAGGTATGCAAAAAATGAGAAAGGAATCCAAGTACATCACCAAAGAGCAATGAGAGAAGAGACCAAGAGAAAAAAAAGGAACAGAGACAAAATATAAAAACCATAGAGCAAGTAATAAAACAATAAGTACATACCTCAATAATCAATGGTACTATAAATGTAAATGGAGCAAATGCTCTAATCAAAAGACATAGGGTGATGGGATGAATAAAAAAAAAAGACCCAGGGCACCTACGTGGCTCACTCATTAGGCACCAGCCTTCGGCTTGGGTCTTGATCCCAAGATCTTCCAATCAAAGCACACATCCGGCTCCCTGCTTGGCAGGAAGCCTGCTTCTCCCTCCCCTATTTCCCCTGCTGTTTTCTCTCTCTCTCTCTCTCTTTCGTTCCCCCCTGTCAAATAAATAAATAAATAAATAAATAAATCTTCTAACGAAAAAAAAGCAAGATCCATCTCTATGCTGCCTACAAGGGACTAGTTTCAGTCCTAGACACATGCAGACTGAAAGTGAAGATCTAAAAAAGTATTTATCATGCAGATGGAGAGGAAAAGAAAGCAGGATAGCAATACTTATATCAGACAAAGTAGATTTGAAAGCAAAGACTAACAAAGACCACCAAGGACAGTATTTAATCATTGAAGGAACAGTCCAATAGGAAGTTATAAAAATTGTAAATATTTATCCACCAAAATACATAAACCAGCCAATAACGGAAGTAATAGATAGTAATACAATAACAGTAGGGTACTTTAACACCTAACTTACATAAATGGATAGGTTATCTAGACAAATAACCAGCAAGGAAACAGTGGCTTTGAATGATTCATTGGACCATATGGATCTAACACATACATTCAGAGTATTTCATCAAAAACAGTAGAATAAAGTGAAAATGAACTTATGGGACTTTGTCAAGATAAAAAGCTTCTGCACAGCAAAGGAAACAGTCAACAAAACAAAGAAGCAACTCACAGAATGGAAGAGGATATTCACAAATAACACTACAGACAAAGGGCTGATATCTAAGATCTATTAAGAACTCCTCAAACTCAGCACTCAAAAAAACCCAGATAATCATGTCAAAAAATGGGCAGAAGACATGAATAGACACTTCTCCAAATACATACAAATGGCTAACAGACATATGAAAAAATGTACATCATCATTAGCCATCAGGGAGATTCAATTGAGATACACATTGAGATACCACCTTACACCAGTTAGAATGGCCAAAATTACCAAAACAGTAAACAACAAGTGTTGGAGAGGATGTGGAGAAAGGGGAACCCTCTTACACTGTTGGTGGGAATGCAAGTTAGTGTAGCCACTTTGGAAAACAGTGTGGAAATTCCTTAAGAAATTAAAAATAGAGCTACACTATGACTCTGCAATTGCACTACTTGGTATTTACTCCAAAGATACAGATGTATGGAAAAAAAGGGCATCTGTACCCCAACGTTCATAGCAGCAATGGCCACAATCACCAAACTGTGGAAAGAGCCAAGATGCCCCTCAACAGACGAATGGATAAAGAAGATATGGACCAAATATACAATGGAATATTATGCCTCCATCAGAAAAGATGAATACCCAACTTTTGTATCAACATGGATGGGACTGGAGGAGATTATGCTGAATGAAATAAGTCAAGCAGAGAGAGTTGATTATCATACAGTATCACTTACTTGTGGAGCATAAGGAATAAATTGGAGGACATTAAGAGAAGGAAAAGAAAAGTGAAGTGGGGAAAATTGGAGGCGGACACAACGCATGAGAGATGTGGACTCTGAGAAACAAACTGAGGGTTTTGGAGGAGACAGGGATGGTGGTGGGTATTAGGGAGGGCACATATTGCATGGAGCACTGGGTGCAGTGCATAAACAACGAATCTTGGAACACTGAAAATATTAAATTAAAAAACGCAGCAGAATACACATTCTTTTTAAGTACACATGAAACATTCTCTAGAATAGGTCCCATAGTAGGCTACAAAACAAGTCTCAACAAATTCAAAAAGATCAAGGCCATACCATACATCTCTTCTGACCACAATGCTATGAAACTGGAAATCAACAATAAGAAAAATCTGGAAAGAGCACTAATACATGGAGGTTAAAGAACATGTTCCTAAACAATGAATGGGCCAACCAAGAAACCAAAGAGGAAATAAAAAAATACATGGAGACAAATAAAAATGAAAACATTTTTGGGATGTAGCAAAAACTGTTCTAAGAGGGAGTCTATTGCTATACAGGCCCACCTCAAGAAGCAATAAAAATCTCAAATGAACAACCTAACCTTACATCTAAAGAGCAAGAAAAAGAACAAAACCCAAAACCAGTAGAAGGAAATAAATATAAAGATTAGAGCAGAAATAAGCAAAGTAGAAACTAAAAAAACAATAGAACATACCAATGAAACCAGAGCTGTTCTTTTAAAAGATCAACAAAATTAATAAGTCTTTAGTCAGACTCATTAAGAGAGAGAGAGAGAGAGATTGAGAGAGAACTCAAACAAAATGAGAACTGAAAAAGGAGTAACAACTGACACCACAAAAATACAAAGGATTATAAAAGAATATTATGAAAAATTATATGCCAACAAATTGGACAATCTAAAAGAAATCAATTCCTAGAAGCAGAACCTCCCAAAACTGAATCAGGAAAAAAAAGAAAATTTGAACAGACTGATCACCAGCAATGAAATCCAATCAGTGGTCAAAAAACTCCCAACAAACAAAAGTTCAGGACCAGAAGGCTTCACAGGTCAATTCTACCAAATCTTTAGAAGAGTTTACACCTATTCTTCTCCAACTAGTCCAAAACACAGAAGAGGAAAGAAAACTTACAAATTCGTTTTACAAGCATTACCTTGATACCACAACTAGATAAAGACACTACAAAGAAAGAGAACCACAATAATACCTTTTAAAAAGCATTCATCATGATCAAGTGGGATTTATTCCTGGGATGCAAAGGCCATTCAATATTTGCAAGTCAATCAAACTGATTCATTAGGTCAACAACAGAAAGGACAAACACTATATGATCATTTCAATAGGTACAGAAAAACAAAGTAGGTTTACAGGGAATACACTGCAATGTAATAAAGGCCATAAATGAAAACTTCACAGTTAACATCTTACTCAATGGTGAAAACCTGAGAGCTTTCCTCCTGTAGACAGGAACAAGACAGATGTCCACTATAACCACTTTCTTCAACATAGTACTGGAAGCCCTAGCTGCAGCAATCAGACAAGAAAAAGCTATCCAAATTGGTAAAGAAGTACAACTTCACTATGTGCAGATGACATGATATTTTATATATATAGAATATTATTATTATAGAATATATATATAGAATATCATGTCATCTGCACATAGTGAAGTTGTACTTCTTCTTTACCAATTTGGATTTCTACACACACACACACACACACACACACACACATATATATAAGGTGTTATATATATATATATATATTTATATATATATAACTTTAAAGACTCCACCAAGAACTGATAAATTAATTCCATAAGGTCACAGGATACAAAATCAATGTACAGAAATTTGTTGCATTTCTATACACTAATAATGAAGTAGCAGAAAGAGAAATTAAGAAAACAATCCCATTTATAATTGTACCAAAAAGTATAAAATACCTAAGAATAAAGTTAATTAAGAAAGGTAAAAGTCCTACTCTCTGAAAACTATAAAGAATAAGTGAATGAAATTGAGGATGACAGATACAAAAGTAAAAATATTCCATGCTCACAGATTGGAAGAAACAATATTGTTAAAATGTCTTTACTACACACAGCAACCTACACACTCAATGCAAGCCTTATCAAAATACCAACAGCATTTTTCACAAAACTAGAACAAATAGTCCTAAAATTCATATGGAACAACAGCAACAAAAAAGACCCTGGAGAGCCAAAGCAATATTGGTGTGTGGGGGGGGGAGAAAGAACAAAACTGGAGAGATCACACTCCCAGATTTCAAGATATACTACAAAGCTGTAGTAATCAAAATAGTATGGTATTGACACAAAAATAGACATCCAGATCGATGGAACACAGAGCCCAGAAATATACCCATAATTATATGGTCAATTAATCTTTTATAAAAGGAGAAAGAATATACAATAGAAAAAAGGCAGTTTCTTCAATAAATTTTGATGGGAAAACTGGACAGCTATATATAAGAAAGAAACTGGACCATTTTATCACATTATACATAAAAGTAAACTAAAAGTGGATTAAAAATATAAATGTGAGACCTGAAACTGTAAAAATCCTAGAAGAGAACATAGGTAGTAATTTCTCTGATGTTGGTCATAGCAACATATTTACAGGTGTGTCTCCTGAGGCAACAGAAACAAAAGCAACAATAAACTACTGGGACTACTTCAAAATAAAGAGCCTCTGCACAGTAAGGGAATCAATAAAACTAAAAGCTAAGCTAATGAATGGGAGAAGGTACTTTCAAATGACGTATCAAATAGAGGGTTGTATCAAAAATATATAGAGGTGCCTGGGTGGCTCAGTGGGTTAAAGCCTCTGCCTTCAGCTCAGGTCACGATCCCAGGGTCCTGGGATCGAGTTCCACATCAGGCTCTCTGCTCAGCAGGGAGCCTGCTTCCTCCTCTCTCTGCCTGCTTCTCTGACTACTTGTGATCTCTGTCTGTCAAATAAATAAATAAAATCTTTAAAAATATATATATAAAGAACTTCTACAACTCAACACAAAAAAACTCCAAATAATCCAATTAAAAATGGGCAGAAACATAAACAGATATTTCTCCAAAAAAGACATCCAGATGGCCCACAGACACATGAAAAGTTGTTCACCATTGGTAATTAACAGGGAAATGCTAATCAAAACCACAATGAAATATCACCCAACATCTCTCAGAATGGTTAAAATCAAAACCTCAAGAAGCAACAAGTGTTGGCAAGCATGTGGAGAAGAGGAACCCTTGTGCACTATTTGTGGGAATGCAAACTGGTGCAGCCACTATGGAAAACAGTATGGAGGTTCCTCAAAAAATTAAAAATAAAATTACCATATGATCCAGTAATTCCACTACTGGGGATTTACTGGAGGAATACAAAAACACTAATTCGAAAAGATATATGCACCACTATGTTAACTGAAGCATTATTTACAATAGCCAAATTATAGAAGCAATACAACTGTCCATAGATAGATGAATGGTATATATACACAGTGGAATATTATTCAGCCACTCAAATAAATGAAATCACCATTTGTAACAACATGGTTAGACCGGGGGGGTATAACATGAAGTGAAATAAGTCAGTCAGAGAAAGACAAATACCATATGATTTCACTCACTTGTAGAATTTGAGAGACAAAAAACAAAGGAGCAAAAAATAAAATAAGGCTCTTAACTCTAGAGAACCAAGTGACAGTTACCAGAGGGGAGGTGGGTACAGGGATGGGTGAAATAGGTGATGGGGATTAAGAGTGCACTTATCATGATAAGCACTGAGTAATGTATAGAATTGCTGAATCACTACATTTTATACCTGAAACTCATATTACACTGTTAACTATACTAAAATTATAATTTAAAAAGTAAAAAGAACTTTCGCAGTAAGCTAACTAGAAAGAATAGCTGCATAAACAAATATCTGAGATAAATTCAATTGGTATCTCTTGAATAAACTTTCCCGAAAGAAATGATTAATTCTGGGGGTTAATAAAGAAATTTGTTTAGAGTTACTAAATGGCATAAAGGAATTAAGAAAATGACTGTATAAGGGAATGTCTTGCTTTGTTTTTAAAGTTTTGTTATTTAAAAAGTTTTGTTAACAATTTATCTTCACTATTGCCTTCTTACCAGTCACCATCACCAAAAATAAAAGACTAAATTTTTGAAAAAAAAATAAATAAAAAGTTTTAAGTTTTATTAGTCAACTTACTACTGTCAATAAAATAACTGACGATCCTTTTTTTTTATTTTTTTATTTTTTTATTTTTTTTTAAAGATTTTATTTATTTATTTGTCAGGCATAGAGGGAGAGCGAGCGAGTGAGCACAGGCAGACAGAGGCAGACAGAGGCAGAGGGAGAAGCAGGCTCCCTGCCGAGCAAGGATCCCGATGTGGGACTCGATCCCAGGACGCTGGGATCATGACCTGAGCCGAAGGCAGCCGCTTAACCAACTGAGCCACCCAGGCGTCCCCGATCCTTTTTTTTAAAAAAAGATTTTATTTATTTATTTGTCAGCAAGAAAGAGCACAAGCAAGGGCAGTGGCAGGCAGAGGGAAAAGCAGGCTCCCTGCTGAGTAGGGAGCCTGATGGGGGACTCAATCCCCAGACCCTGGGACCATAACTTGAGCCGAAGATAGATGTTTCACTGAGCCTCCCAGGCATTCCCAGACCATCATTTTTGATGAAAAAAAAAAATTAAAAAAAGAAATTCATATAGAAAATAATTTTTAAAACAATGATTAAAAAAAAAAAAAAAGAAAAATCACAAACAACAGGATTACCCCTATGGGAGCTAGAAAAAGAAGAACAAAGCCAAAGCTAATATAAGAAGATTAGAGCAGAAAGAAATGAAATAGTGACCAAAGAAACAACAGAAAAGATCAATAAAACCAAGGTCTGGTTCTTTGAAAAGATAAACAAAACTTGTAACTCTTTAGATAGAGTCATCAATAAAAAAGAGGATTCAAATAAATAAAACCAGAAATGAAGCAAAAAAACCATGAACACCATAAAAACACAAAGGATTAGAAAAGAATATTATGAAAAAGTATGTATCAAACATTAGACAACCTAGAAAAAACAGATAAAATTTTAGAAACATACAATTCTCCAAAACTGAACCAGGAAGAAACAGAAAATTTGAATAGACCGATAACTAGTAATAAAATTGAATCAGCAGTAATAAAAATTCCTTATAAAACTCAGAATCAGGCCAGCATTATCCTGATACCAAAACCAGATAAAGACACTAGAAAAAAAGAAATCCAAAGGCTAATATTTCTTGTGATTATACAATATTCTTGTGAATATTGTAAAAATATTTAACCAGATATTAGCAAACCATATCAACTATATATTAAAAGGATCATTCAACACAATCAAGTGGGATTTATTCCAGGGATGCAACAGTAGTTCAACATTTGCAAATCAACCAACGTGATACATCATATCAACAAGGGAAAGGATAAAAACCACATGATCATCCCTGTAGATATAGAAAAAGCATTCTACATGATACATCCTTCATGAACATCCATTCATGATAAAAACTCTCAACAAAGTGGGTTTAAAGGAAATATCCCTCAGAAAAATCCACAGCTAACATCATACTCAATGGTGAAAAACAGAAGTGTTTCCTGTAAGATCAAGACAAAGACAAGGATGTCCACTCTCACTACTTTTATTCACATAGTACTGGAAGCCTTACTTGTAGTAATCAGATAAGAAATAAAATCATCCAAATTTGTAAGGAAGAAGTGAAACTTTCTATTTGTAGATGGCATGATACAATATAGAGAAAACCCTAAAGACTCCACCAAAAAATAATTAGAATAAACTAATTCTAAATGATTAGAATAAACAGTAAACTTCCAGAATACAAAATTAACAGACATAAATCTGTTACATTTCTATACACTTGTAATGAAGTAGCAGAAAGAGAAATTTAAAAAAAAAAAGAACATAACATTGACAATTGTGTCAAAAAGAATAAAATTCCTATGAATATATTTAACCAAGCACGTGAAAGATCCATATACTGAAATCTACAAGACACTGATGAAAGAAATTAAAGACAACACAAATGGAAAGGTATACCATGCTCATGAATTAGAAGAATATTATTAAAATGTCCATACTGCCCAAAGCAATCTACAGATTTAATACAAGCTCTATCAAAATACCAACAGTATTTTTTCTCAGAACTAGAACATACATCCTAAATTTGTATGGAATGACAAAAGACCTCAAATAGCCAAAGCAATCTTGACAAAAACAAAACTGGAAGTATCACAATTCCAGATCTCAAGATATACTACTACAAAGCCAAAGTAATCAAAACAGTATGATAATGGCACAGAAATACAGACACAAAAATCAATGCAACAAAATAGCCCAGAAATAAAACCACACCTATATGGTCAATTAACGTATAACAAAGGAGTCAAGAATATGCAATGGGGAAAGGCAGTCTTTTCAACAAATGGTGTTGGGAAAAATGGGACAGTGACATACAAGAAAGGAACTGGACCACTTTCTTAAACCACACACAAAAATTCAGAATAGGTTGAACACCTAAAGTGAGACCTGAAACCATAAAACTCTTAAAAATCCCCATAGACGGTATGTTTTGCACACTGCTTTTAGCAACATATTTATGGATATGTCGCCTGAGGCAAGGGAAACAAAGGCAAAAACAAACTATTCGTACTACACCAGTATAAAAACATTTTACACAGCAAAGGAAAACATCAACAGGACATAAAGTCAACCTACGAATGGGAGAAGATATTTAAGAATGATTTCTCAGGGCGCCTGGGTGGCTCAGTGGGTTAAGCAGCTGCCTTCGGCTCAGGTCATGATCTCAGAGTCCTGGGATCGAGTCCCGCATCGGGCTCTCTGCTCAGCGGGGAGTCGGCTTCCTCCTCTCTCTCTGCCTACCTCTCCATCTACTTGTGATTTCTCTCTGTCAAATAAATAAATAAAATCTTAAAAAAAAAAAAAGAATGATTTCTCAGATAAGGAGTTAATATCCAAAAATATATAAAGGACTCAGTCAACCCAAAACACACACATTCTCTCTCTCTCTCTCACACACACACACACACAATCTGATTAAAATTGGGCAGAGGACCCAAATAGACATTTCTTCAAAGAAGACATAACAGGTGGCCAAAAGACACTCAACAACACTAATAATCAGGGAAGAACAAATCAAAACCACAATGAAATATTATCTTAGAGCACTCAGAATGGCTAAAATAAAAAAGACAGGAAATACCATGGGCTAGCAAGTATGTGGAGAAAAGGGAACCCTCACACATTGCTGGTGGGAATGTCAACGTATAACCACTGTGGAAAACAGTATGGAGGTTCTTCAAAAAATTCAAAATAGAAATACCACATAACCCAGGATTCCCATTATTTGGTATTCACCCAAAGAAAATGACAATACTAACTGGAAAAGATATCCACACCTTTTGTTCACTGCAGCATCATTTAACAATTAACCAAGATATGCAAGCAATGTAAGTGTCTATCAGTAGGTGAATGGATAAGGAAGATATGGTATGGAGTAGCATATCCATATATGCTATAAAATATTATAGCATATATAGTATGCTATATTATTCAGCTACAAAAAGCTAGAAAAATATTTTCTATTTTTAATATAAAATTATTTAATAATAATTATATAAGTGATATATTACTTATATAATTATAAGTAAATTACTTATAATTTAACAATTATAAAATTATTATAAAGCCAGATAGCTGATGTTTATCAAAGGCAGGGAATAGGGGAAATGGGTGTATCAGGTGAAGGGAATCAAGAGGTACAAACTTCCAGTTATAAAATAAAAAAACCATGGAGATGAAATGTACAGCACATGGCATACAGTCAGTAACACTGTAACAATGTTGCACAGTGATGGATGGTAATGGCAGTTTTCCAGGGAGCACTGGCTAACGTACAGAAGTGTCCGATAGCTATGTTGTGCCTCTGAAACTAATATAACATTGACTATCAACATACTTAAAGAAATAAATTTTTTTTTTAAAAAGTGCTTACTTGATTATGGGCAAATCTTTGTACTCAGAAGATATTCACTAATGATCCATCCATGGGTGAATCCACTGTTTCACCCATCCATGAAGAAAATGGATTTTAGAAATTTGTCCTTAAGGGTAGTTCATCTTGCCTCTCTTAAAAGCAACTGACCTGGTTGACTGGAAATGTCACACTCTCTCTCTATGTCCTACTTTCCTGACAATAACTCCAGCTTGGGCTAAGCCCACCTGACTCTATCCAGGCCGACAACTCAGCATGACTGGCCCCCCTCTATATTCATGAGCACAGCTCCTTCTGGGAGCCCGTAGGGCTGCAGAACGCCAAGTCCCCCCCAAATTCCAACACCTCCACTCTTATCCTCGCTCCCACAAGATGAGTTTGTCTCAGTCTTCACTGAGAACACAGAAGCAGTGAGAACTTCCACGCCTCCCACCACGGATAGCCAGCCTCCTATCAGCAACTGTGATACTGCACCTCCGCCCTCCCCCGAGGTGAACTCTCTAAGAGCATCTCTTGGACAGATCTTATCCTCTTGCCTACTCAAAGATACGAGCTCCAGCAGTTCTTCCTTTTCTTTCCTACAAGTCCACCTTTGCCCCTTGCTACTGGATTTTTCTCACCAACATATAAATATGCCGTTAAGCTTTCCAACCTAAAAATACAACAGAAAACAAACTCTCTTTCAACCCTGTGCTTATCCATCCTGCAGCTACGGCCTGTTGCTTTCTTGTTAGTCCCCTTTAGAGCTCAGTTCCTTGAGAGACATGGAGTGTCCACTTCCCTTCTTCCAGTCATTCCCAACATACTTCACTTAGGTCTTTACCCACACTGTGCCAGTGAGCTAGCTCTTGATGAGCTCTCCAGTGACTTCCAACCGCCTAAGTCAAATAGTCAATCTCAGGTTTCTTTAGGCGGGATTCTCTGGCAGCACTGGATAGAGTCAAGCTTCATCCCTGAAACATCTTTCCTCTTATCTGAAACCTCTGATGTTACAAGTGTCACAGGACTCCATACAGAACTTTTCTCTATCTATACATTCTCTGTGATGTCATCCACTCTTGTACCTTTAAATACCATCTATATGGTAATTTAGAATTTAGTCTATATGCCCAGGATCAAGCTCATTTCTTCCCAGATCTGTTCCCCCCTGCAGACTTCCCCAATCAGTGAATGAAAACTCTATCCTTCCAGTTACTCAGGCCAAAAAAATCCCAAGACTCATCCTTGACTTTTCTCCTTAGCTAGATGGAGAAGATCTCCATCCAGCCCATATAACAAACTGATGGCCTAACTTCAAACTACATGAAGAACGCAAACACTTCTCATGACCTCAACTGCGGCCACTGGTCCCAGTCATCCCAGGCTTTGCCGAGATTATTGCCAACGCTTCGGTGGTCTCCCTGCTTCCACTGCTGACTCTTTCTGGTCTGTTCTCAACACAGCAGCCAGAATGATGGTATTGTAAGTCAGATCATGTCACTCCTAGGCTAAAAATGCTCTAATGAGTAAAAGACAAGGTTCTTCTACTGGCCCGGGAGGCCTTACAGGAACTGGTCGTCTCCATTTGATTTCATCTCCTGGCACACTCCCTTGCTGACTCTGTTGCAGTCACAGTAGCCCCACGGCTACTTCTCCAGCCCATCAGCCACATTGTTGCCCTCAGTTCCTCCTGCCTGAAATCCTCTTCCTTTATGGAGGCATGGCTCACTCACTGCCCCTAGGCCTCTGCTTCACTGTTACCCCTGCTCAAATTAGAGGGGGCTTACTTGAGAAGATATAAGTAGCAATTCTATCACTCCCTTGTATTCCCTTCTCCCTGATTTTCCCCATTGTGCTTAATAGCACCCTTTGACACATAATAACTGTTTATTAGTTCACTACCTTTCTCTTCCCTCACCAAAATTAATTTCAGTGAGGGCAGCTATACCGTGTTTTTTTGTTCACTGCTAAATCCACACTCTTTAAAACTATACCTAGTCCATTGCAGGCATGGACATATTTACTGAATGAATGACATTCAAGTAAATGACAGCAAGTAAAACTGTTTCCGTAAAACTAGACATTCAGAATAACTTAGTCTTAGAAATCTGCTCTGCTTGTATCTCTTATGACATAAAATTAATTTTCAGGGTTTTTTTTTTCCTTACCCATTGGTTAACACTGCTGATCTGTGCCATGTAGTAGTGTAAAGACTGGGTTGTCTTTTCCCACATCACGTAAGAGCTGCCAAGAAAAGCCAAATCCCAAATGGGTCTCAGAGAGGGATCAATATGTCCGTGACTATCTGAGAGGGAAGAAAAAAGGAAAAAAAAAAAGCACCTTTTCGTTATGGCATTTTGGAGACACAATTTCACATGTTTAGGAATGAATAGGAGTGTAAACTCAGCCACATCAGACCTCTCTTACAGCAAGACCTTGTGCTGGACACATGATTGTTCTTATCTGTTTCTACATCATACAGAGATTCCCCTGCTTCAGTACGTACAACCTACTGGGTAAAGCTACTCTAAAAAAATGAAGGGCTATTTGTTGTACCATATTAATGCAAAGTAAGAGCTAGAATGATATTCAAAGTTAAAGTCTTGTTAGTTGAGAAGCATTTTAAAATTAGATTGAAAAGTTTATCAAGTATCTTCTCCACATTACCTTCTGGACTGGGTTTACAAGTCCATGCAATGTTTTTTGCTGATTGCTCAATATGTTTGTCCTTTACTAATCATCGGCTTTAAAGCTAATCAGTGAATTGCCAGTAAGTATCTCTGTCACTGATTTTGACCACATGAAGAAATCAAGTGGGTTTTCCTCTGTGGTACTGTTTTTGGAACTGCTATCTTTTCATTGCAACACGTATTTATAAAAACCTACTTTATATCAGATGCTGCTAGAGGTGGGGATACAATGATTAATAAACCACCTTTTGTGACTTTTAGGAACTCAAATTTCAGCATGTAATTAATTTATAAGATAACTGTTCATAGACCATCCTTTTATGCAATTTGGTGGAGCTATTCTCAGTTTAAATAAAGGCTCAGTAATAATATGAGACTATGCTGAGTGAAATCAGTCAAGCAGAGAGAGTCAATCATCATATGGTTTCACTTATTTGTGGAGCATAACAAATAGCATGGAGGACAAGGGGGGTTAGAGAGGAGAAGGGAGTTGGGGGAAATTGGAAGGGGAGGTGAACCATGAGAGACTAAGGACTCTGAAAAACAATCTGAGGTGTTTGAAGTGGCGGGGGGGGGGGGGGGGGTTGGGGTACCAGGTGGTGGGTATTATAGAGGGCATGGAGCACCGGGTGTGGTGCAAAAATAATGAATACTGTTATGCTGAAAACAAAAAATAAAAAAAATTTTTTTTAAAATAATATAATATGTGAGGAATAACAATGTGAGGAATAACAAATAACAAACTTATCGGGAAACTAATCCTTCTTGGAAGAATAATCTTTAGCATAAATTCTTCTCTGTACAGGTGGAACTTGACTTGGCTGGTTTATAATGCCAGTCAATTCAAGGAGCATTCATGGATTGTGTGGGTGCTGTGAGAGACCCAAAGATGGGTCCCTACCCTCCGCTCGCTGATACTGCAGAAACACAGCTGATACCTGCCTCAAGAGGAGGAAGATCAAAATGCTGACAGAGCATAGGGAAGGGAGAGGTTTCTTTGGGTGGGAGGAATCTGGGGAAAGCTTCACCGAGAAGAGGTTTGAGCTGAGCCTCGGACTCCTGTGGTGCATGCGGGGGTGGGAGCGAGAGAGAGTGAAAGCTTCCTTCATCCAGCCACCCATCACAGGACTCATCTCAGAGTGCTCCTGTGGGCTCAACAAAGCCATTGCTAGTAGGCAAGTTAGTTACACTGAATGCTGGGAATAACAAGGATGGCTGACAACCCTGCTGCAGACTCATTTAGGTGGCCGGACCCTGGGCTGGTTGTTCTCAGGTCTTCAGGATTTTCCTCTGTAGCATACTTGGGCTCAACTAAAGGAAGTTTGTAAATTCATTAGAAAAGTGAAAGTTGTACTTGTCACAAAAACTAAACGACCACCTCTTTAGGGGAAAAATAGTGTGGAGTGAGGATATCCTGAAACGGATTAGATGGTCTCACCCATCAGTTGTAGAGAATACTGCCCTCCAGAAGCCTAGCACCCCAGACTGAATGCGTACGGAACAGAGGCTGCTGAGATCCGAACTGGCCAATCTGAGGACTACGCCACAGTTCTGACTCACTCTTGTCTAAAACCAAACCCTTACAGTTTTAATAATTTTGTATACAGAGATAGGCTATAAATAGTACCATCATATGCCTCCACTGAACTTATAAATTGTTAACAAAAAGGTGCCCTCTATTAAAGTAAGTTTTTGGAGCTTTAGGCCACACAAGTTAGATTGTTACAGAATGATCCTTGTGGGCATGTAGGACATATTAATTGAACAAAATTCAGTTTACTTCATGATTAAAAAGTATCCAAAATGTAGTGATCCTGTAGCAAATATTTGAAGAAAAGGTCCTATTACAGTTTCTAAAATTTGTGCTTTAAGGAGACTATATAAAATCTTATTTCCCCAGCTAATGCGAAAGGGAGGAAATCCCTAAATAAATGTAGATTGTAAGCATCAGTCATGAGCTCATTTATTTCAGACAGTACTAAACGTAAGGAAATTTCAAGATTTTGAATCGTCTCTCATAATTCTCTGGGACAGGATTCAAGCTGAGTTGTTAGAGAATGACTATGGGAAACACCCAAGTTTCTGAATTTTAGAAAGGCAAGGAACAGTATTCTACATGCAGGTTTTTAAGAACACTTAGTCTTGACAAATGGAGGGGGGCACAGATGTGCGCAGGAGTGGAGACCACAGGTCCTGCCATGTGGACATGGGTCCATTACCGTCTCTGGGCAAACGAGGGAGCCTGGAGAGAGCACGGGATGCAGAGTGCTACACTGGTCAGATGTCAAGCTTAATACCCGAGCACAAGTCCAGAGATGACTTTTGTGGTTTTGCAAATTGGATTTGCCAGTAAGTGCTGAGTCTCAGCTACTGCCCACACATGCACTCAATAGTGCTGAGGTCAGAAAGCAGGAGTTCTGCTTCACTTCAGCTGAGTCACTTCGGAGGGCTGGGCTCATTTCTTATTAAAGACGGCACCACGGCCCATTAGCTCTTGACCTAAGTGAGACAAACTTGATTCTGCTGCAGCCTCCCAGCAAGGCCCCGAGACAGCTGGCTCGCCCAGCTCTGCGTGGACGTCTGCGGTGGGCATCGTGGGGGTCTGGCGATGGTGCCTCATCACGTACGTTTCCAAGGCCAACACTGAAAAATCTTTAGAAATGTCGCCTCACTCTGGGTTCAGCCCTGAAAACTTCCCTGCTATGTGCCTCTCTTGTAGCAACTCTACCTCTTCTTTGAAGGTTGAGCTCTCACCCTGACCCTTGTCTGGGATGCACAGTGGGGAGATTAAAAGGGCACCAAGAGCTCTTGATGGAGTTACCATATTGTCCTGGAGATGAACAACAGGAAAATGATAATTCTGAGTTTTTCTTTTTTTTTTTTTTTTAAATAAAGAGGTGTACCACATTCTATAGATGAATTAAAGTGCCACTTTGGGGATAAAAATGTACATGATCATTCTATTTAGGATTTAGTCATTACATACATTCCCTAATACAGAAATTCCAGACACTGGTTCATACCAGGTATGCTGGTGACATCCAGGGGGGGTTTAAGTTGCTTCATGTGCTTATAAAGCAGGTAATCCTCTTCTTGTCTTTTGTTCTTCTCAATGAGCCGTGTACAAGTCACATTAATAGCTGGTTTGGGTTTCTGGTTCCTGAAAAATACTCGAGCAGAACATTTTCCCAAATGCTCCTCACCAACCTGAAATAAAGATTTGGGGATTAAACAGAATGGCTACTTATCACTGCCCACTGACCCCAATACACAGCTACACACAGGATCGAGAAGGTCCTCGTATAGGCATCAATATAGATGCAGTGGTCTTGGCTTTGTGGAAAGTGATTTCTGAACACAATGGTCCTTCCTCTTTGCTGTCATTTAAACTCCTGCTTTCCGACAATGCCCTTATACAATAATGCTGGGCCTATCTGAAAGAAAGATTGTTGGTGCCTCTTGAGTACTGCTTGGTTCCAACCTCAAGGACCGTAGGTAGTTTTTCTACTGTGCACCAACATAATGCTTAGCTGGACCTCAAGCTTGCTAACTTGAACCAAAAGATAAAGTTGGTCCCCATTAAAAAAAGTGACAACATCCTCATACTGCCTTATGAATTTGGCTCTCTGATGCCAACTTTACAGATGAAGATACTGAAGTCTAAGGAGGAACTTACTCCAAGGTCTCCCAGCTAGTAAATGCTAAGCCAGGAGTTGAGTTCATGTCTATCTGATGCCAAAACCCTGGCTCTATACTAACTCCATCTCTCTACTCCAAGATCTAATTTGGAAGGAATGGAGACAAATGGCACCCAAATTGGACCAATCCAAGGGGTGTCTGTCTGCATTTATATTTAAACACAGACATACTGAGTACTCTGGGATCATCCCCTCACTTTTCTTCCAGTCCAGAGACACTTGGAGGTGGACAGTTAGATGCTTCAAATAAACATTAAATGTATGACTCAACCACAGGACAGTGCTTCTTCATCCTCATCAGTCACAAACTCCTTACCCCAACAACAAAAAAAGCCAGAATATATTCCCAGAAAAATGCACATATGCTCAGACCATCATCACTAAGCCTAGAATTTGAGGAAGTTCATGGGCCCACCCAAACCCATCCATGGGCCCCTCGTTAAGAACTCCTATTACAGAGTGGTGGGTTGAGCAGTTCAGCTCTTTTCACTTTTACAGTCATTGAAACTGGATGACAACAACCAAAAAGAAACTTTAAATTAAAAAAGCTCACAAGGAGACAAATTTTAATGAAAATTAGATCTGCTTAGTAAGTCCATTTCTAGCACTAACTCAAAAAAACTGAACTATGCTTTACAATGGGAGAGCCTTCCGTGAGTGCTACTTGGAATGAGAGGAGATTTCAGTAGTGCCTTAAAATCCTAATTATCAGCCACAACATGGAAGAAAGGTGAAGGGGGCATCCCGGAAGAGGCTTATCAAAGGCAGAAGAGAGAGCTGGCACATAATCTCTTTTGATGTCTAAGCTGTTTCCAGGAAAGAAAAAAGAAACCGGGTATTGTCTCCTTTCATTTTCCTTCCTTTCCCTCCCCTTGCACCCCAAAACAGCTCCACAGAATCAAAGCAAAGCACTCTCCTCATCCCCTGAAATGGAGCATTTCAACTAGCTAGCTGCGCTCTTCCCAGAAACACTGTTGGTCAACATAATCTGTTTTCCCTTTACCTTTAATCTAACACTTACAGTTTGCAAAGCTAGAAATCAAAGCGGTCTTCCTCATGCTTTAAGATGTTTAGCTCTTAAGCAGAGCAGCAAAGTCAGAATACACAGCTATGTGGTTAGAATTTATTTCTATGTACTGGTAGGCATTCTTCCAGAAGCCTCCCTGTGGGCTGGGGGCCTGGGGTCATGCCTTCCCTTTGGAAGCTCTGCCCCCTGAGACACTTGAATGGGATGCTGCCTGCTTTGAATCAGCACCATGCAGACAGCATCTGGGCTGGTCTGTCCACCCAAGTTCCAGCTGCTGACTCCCAGCTCAGCCCAGCACATGGCAGCTCATCTGGTTCTAATTTGGGTATGAGTCTTCTGTTTACTCTCTTCTTAAGATCAGGTAAAGGAAACTTGGCAAACCATGGCCTGACTTGGTCAGGATTCTAGAGACATTAATAATGCCTGCGGCATACATTGCTCTGTGTTTTAGAGAATACTTCTGTATGGGAGCTCGTGGAATTGGCCTCATGTGAAGCTGGCCTGCTAAGAAAATGTCAAGAGCTGACAGGGAGAGGAACAGGTTGACATTTGGGAGTGAGTCATTCTAAGCATTTAGAGGTGTGAGGAGGGGGTACCAAAGGAACTGTGAAATTCCCTCCCAGGGGCAAAGGAAGGAGGAGATGGTGGCTCTGGGACTGTTAAATGCAGTCTTGCATAAGGCCATGGAGTAGAAGGCGTTCGATCGTGGGTTCCTGTTAGCTCTGCTCTTTAATTCTTGAGAACACAAAACAAAGCATTAAAAAAAAAAAAAACCCAAACCAGAAGCTAACCTCCAGGTCACTATACATTCAGACTTTCACCTTTTTAAAAAAATAAATCCACAGGAGTTGCTAACTGGATTCTTCAACAATTGTGGCAGCTTACCTCTGGGTTATAGTGATCTGTGGTAAACACCAGGTCCACCTGACATCCCTTCTTTGGATTAACCTGAAACAGAGGAATGGAATCTTAGCCTAGTAGAAGCTATTGAAGAATCAATTGCATGCCCTGGGATAGCAGGGCATGCAAACAGTAGCCCTAGCATTTATACCAGAATAAAATCATGTTTTACAAGGGGAAAAGAGTTCAAATTTTGCTCCAGTCATGATACTCTGCTTGCTAGTGTGACATCCACTCACAAAAGGGGGTTGAGGAGGGAAAATGGTTGTATAGTGGGGGCTGGTTGGCTTTGTGAGACAGGATGTATAAAGGTCAGGCTGGTGGGGGGGTGCGGCAGAGGGAGGGATATGCATTCATGCATTCAGGTGCCAGCCAGGGGGAGCCCTCATGCTCCTTGCGGCTATGCTCAACAGGGAAGATGGCACAATGGTGCGCCCCATTATGGATAATGGGTTTTCAGATGGTGGTAAATGAAGAAGGGGGGTGTGGGCAGAAGTGGCTACTTTCACTAAGGTGCCCCGGGAGGATGCCTCAGCTCCAACGCACCCCCAGACCCTGCAGGCAGAGGGGACCTGCCCCTGAGGCTGGAGGTCTGGGATAGGATGGAGTACAGACACTGAAGACCGTATGCCTCTCCCTCCCAGGTGGCTTCATCAGCGGGTATATTTCTGAACTCCGGAAATGCACATGCAGCCTTTTCAACTTGTCATCGACTCCGAGGCACGGTTTTAGACTTGACAAAGTCATATCACTGAGGCAATTTTAACTGTTTAGAAGGACTTCATCCCATTTGCCATCAAGTAAGACTCTGGAAATACCGATTTCCTTTGAATCTCAGCCCGGAAACACAACCACCAAACAGGATAGTTATTTTAAATATGCCAGATATCATCCATTCCTATTTTAGATCCTTAAATAATCCTGGAAAGCTAGAGAACGGAGGCATAGGATGCTCTGGCAATTATTTACATAAAGACTACTGAAACATGTGAATGTACAGATGTCACTGTGTTGGGGGTGGGGAAGCCCCCAGAGCAGAGCGCAGGGGCAATCTGCTTTGGACTCATTTTCAATTTTGAAAAAGTTCTGGGGGCACCTGGGTGGCTCATTGGCTTAAAGCCTCTGCCTTCGGCTCAGGTCATGATCCCAGGGTCCTGGGATAGAGCCCCCCATTGGGCTCTCTGCTCAGCAGGGAGCCTGCTTCCTCCTCTCTCTCTTCCTGCCTCTCTGCCTACTTGTGACTGTCAAATAAATAAATAATTTAAAAAAAAAATAAAAGAAAAAAAAAGAAAAAGTTCTGGTGTAAGTTGAAACACAGACTTCAATGTACAGAATTCACACACACAAGTCTGACTTCTTCCTCATTCCGTGTTTGCCACCTACCCTGCCAAGCACAGCGTGAGGTATGGGATGCAGAGAAACAGAAGATCCAGTCCAGCCTTACCAGAAACCCACTGCTACTGTGGCAACAGGCAAGTCACTGGAGACAGAGCGTGCTCATGAGTGTGGCGGAAAGCTGTGCGTGTGCAAGGCGCTAAGCGTAGGGAGGCCTGAACTGGTTCTTTGAGGAGCAGGTACTGGCTGGCCAAGGGTGTGGGAATAGTAGGAAATGCCATTCCGGGGGAGGCAATGAAGCCAGAAAAAAGGCTGTATGGGGAGATGGGCACAAGGTCCTGGAAGGCCTTTTTTTTTCCCCCCCCAAATGAAGAGGACTTTGAACTTCATCCTGAACTCAGGGAGGAAGTTCCCAGCAAACATAACTACAGTACGTAGGGGGTTGTCAAGAATAAGATAGGGCATTAAAAGGGCTTAGACAGGGTCAGGGTAAAAGGTCAATATACTTCACTATTTTTATCATTAGGAAAATCTAGAGACCTGAGGGAGAGAAAGAACCATGCTGGAAATTAGAGTCTGGCCCAAGTTCCAGGCTAGGGAAGAATGGTAACATGGACTCAAGGTTGCTTTGTTTGGTTTACTTGCACCTGAAGCTCCCAGTGAGTGGTGGATGGGTCTGAGATCTGTATAGAAGTCACAGGATAAGGCGGTCCATGGCCCCTGTCTCCAAGACTTCTCTACTTTGGGGTCTTCGCTTCCCAAGTTAAAGGAACGTGAGGAATGGTGGGCTTGCTGCCCTTGATTCTCACACCACGGTGGGACCCACCATGAACTAGAACTCGGAGAAGGCAGCCCCTCCGCTTGCCAGCAGGTTCTAAACCTTGAAACGCTGATCGTGCCAGCCCTGGGCCCTCTTCACCTGCTACATGCGGGACCTTCGCTTACACCCACTTCCAGCTCCCCCACCCCCACCAAGTGGGCCTCTGATAGGAGGGTCAGGGACCATCAAACTTCGTTATCAGAAATGCATGGGGGGTGGTGATTATTTGTCATAGGAAAGGATTAACAAAAGTCTTCCTCATCCTTGATAAAACTGTGCATATTTTAAACGACCTACTTAAGATAGTATTTGAAAACAGTTTTTTGAAAACACACAGAGGAAAAAGGAGGTATCAGTACGTACTCTGTGTAGGGAAACAAACAGAACTCGATTAACAAAGGCTGTGAGCTGAGTCAGAATGGAGTCTGGCCTTCTGAAGAGTTATTTGCCTTGCTGATTTGATTTCCTTATTTTAATCAGGCACTCTTAAAAGCATCTACATTTGGTCCAAAATAAGATTTTTGTATTTTTGGTTGCACTTTATCAGTTACCAAGAGCAGAGCTTTTATCTCCCACAAGGGCCTCTTCCTCCTTCCTGGGGTGAGTCACAGCTCCTGGGGGGCCACTTTGCTGCTCCTCTGGAGATAAGCCTGGTAGCCAGTTTGGGCTCCATCGGGGACAGAGTGAGTGTCTCGTGCCCCCTGGCCGTTGCAGGGCTGTGTTTCCCTCTGGCTCTCTTTGATTACAACTGATCTGCAGTAAAGAGGCCTCTGTTGGACACCCACCTCTGTTGGAGCTCGGAGTGCAGTGCTAGGTGCTGGAACATGGGGCGACAATGCAGTGGTACCCTGGGCCCTTAGCGCAGTGCGGTGGTGCGGGGGTGTAGGAGGAGAAGGACTTCAAAGAGATCCCTTTGGAACTGACCATGTGATTATAGATGACTTAAGAGCTATGAAAGGATACCTGGAGGACTGATCTAGTCTCAGGATTGGGGAAGTGACCTCTAAATGGAACTGTGAAGATTAAGAGGGAATTCACTAGGGCAGAGGAAGCAGTCCAGGCCAGTCATCCCACGGGGAAAGCAACGGTGGGGCGGAAGTTCCCCGAGGAGCTGCCGCTGGGGCCAGAGGGCAGGGAGCCAGGATGAGGAGGGGCCACCCCACAGGCTATGGTGAGGATTTTATCGGCAGAGAAATAGGAAGCCAGGAGAGACAGAAGAGATTTTAAAAGATCCTTGTACTGGAGTGTGGCGAGCTGGAGCCGGAGTAAGGAGGTGTCCAGAGTGAGCACGGGGCACAGAGACTGCAGGAGGAGAGCAGAGGGTCGTGGATGAACCAAGGTGGGGATGGTGGAAATGGAGAGAAATACACGGTGGGCAGATAGGAGGGCCACAGTAGAAGGCAAACACTGAATGTAATTCAAGAGCAGAAATAACCAGTAGAATATAAGTTTTATATTAGGACATTAGTACACCAACCATCATTTAAACAATGCTTGTATTTAGAGAACAACAGCTACCCTAGTGGGTCTGTGCAGGGGACTGCTCTGAGCACCCCACATGTCCTAACTATGCTAACAGAGCTCTGAAGGCCAGTTCAAACTCATCAGTAATCAGAGAAATGCAAATTAAAGAAGCCTTGAGGTATCTCCGTAACATCACTGGCAATACATTAGAAAGTGGCTAGGGCTACCTGAGGGACGGGTTTGGGGGCTGACCGAGAGAAGTCTGATGTAGACTGGCTCGGGGACAGTCTGGCTGGACTGGTCACATCATACTTACACATGCCCTGCAAGCTAGCTAACCCACCTCTGGTTCACAGCCCACAGGAACTGGGACGCTGGTTCCTGGGGTCTCACAGCAGGAGATTCCTCGAGGCACCATATGTGTAAGGGGGAGCTGGAGGCACTCTGGTGTCCATCCCCGGAAGGTGGGCAGTAAAATGGGGGTACCGGCCACAGAGTGCCATTTTGGGGCCACAGGGAGCAAACTAGCTGACATACAGCAATGTACATGGATCCGAAATTCTGAGAGTGAAAACAGAAACGTATGTACAGCATAAAACCAGTTACAAAAAATTGTCTAAATAAAAATTTGCACACAAACCCAACAATATCTTTTGTAAGAATACAGACAAACAGATGAATACACATCTGACTTTTTTGATGGTGGCCCATGGAAGGTGGGGGAACGGGGAACGGGGATACAAGAACAAATTGCAGAAGGAGCCTCCGGGGACCAAAGACAAAAACGGCTCCTGAAATGAGGTGTGGTTCTCCCTCAGCTTTGGACCCAAGACGGAGAGCCCACGAACAGGCCTTTAAAAAAGATAGAAAGTCATTGAAAAATGCTAAGTCCGAAGTAGCTGAGCATGGATGTCCTCACCCCATCGGAAGGAGCCCAACTCTCCCCATCGGGTGATCCTCCCTCCACAGCTGGCTCTTGGCTTGCTACAGCTGCATGGGGCAAAGCTAATCCGTCCATTCATAGCTATTATAAAGAAAAAAAAGCTAAATAGGTATTTTTTTTTTTTAAGAGTTTACTTCTGGGAAAGGTGACAACAGTTCCGGCTTCCCTGAGGGAAGGAGCGTTCCTGGAATATAGCTGGTCATGGTGCTTATGCCCTTCCTTCCCCCCACCATCCCCTCCCCCACTGCTAAACTGTCCAAGTGGGAGACAGATTTGGGAGTCTTATCTGTTTCTTCAAACACAGCAAGAGACACTACCTGCTGTTCTAATATTTCCAGAATATTGGCCCTTTATATAAAGGGAAAGTCCACGAACAAAGCAAATGATTGTGTGAATGCATAACCTGAAGGGATGAATTAGCAGTTCTTTGCTACAGATTTCTTTTTAATTATGTATAAAAGAGGATTTATGGGCTGTAGCCTAGAAAAAACTGCTTTACAATCAGGGACCACTAATGATGTGGATTATAATCTAATCTGTCTTGTTTTCCAGGTTTCTTGGTTTTGCCCTCACTGGCTACGAGGAAAGACAGCCCCCTCCCATGTGCACTTTTCATATGCCGAGCCTCACAACGTGCTCTTAGGGGAAGGAGCAGCACTTAGATTTTGGGCTTCCCTTGCAGTAGGGAGGCAAACAGACTGCTTTTAAAGTTCTGTTTGAGGGGCGCCTGGGTGGCTCAGTGGGTTAAAGCCTCTGCCTTCGGCTCAGGTCATGATCTCAGGGTCCTGGGATCGAGTCCCACATTGGGCTCTCTGCTCAGCAGGGAGCCAGCTTTCCGCTCTCTCTCTGCCTGCCTCTCTGCCTACTTGTGATCTCTCTCTCTCTGTGCAAAATTTAAAAAAAAAAAAAAAAAAAAGATCTTAAAGTCCCGTTTGAGAAAGTGTTCAAAGGAAAGTGTTCGAAGGAGGACTGGACTCGGTAGACTACATTTTGGGGGAGAGGGTAAGAGACATGCTCCTCAAATCCTTAGCCAATCGGTCTCGAGCACTGACTGCATGCTTGTACGTAGGGCATCCTGCTAGCCATGGGGAAAGAAAAAATGATAAAGGCATATATAACAGGCTCTCACTACATGCTCCTTGGGGTTCTACACCGCCTGTGTATTCGCAGATCCCAAGAGCCATTTTGGGTAGATACAGTCATTGCTCCATTTTAAGGATGAAGAAATGGAGTCAACCACCCACAGTCAAGAGCTAGTAAGCAATAACGCCCAGCTTCTGACCGCTGCTCTACCCCCACACAGCACAGAAGCTGAACCGGGCCAGCAACCTCTAAGAGAGGGTGGAAAGAAAGCTCTTGAATGTGTGCCTGAGGGACTAGAGGAAAGGGAGGGAGACAGATGGTGCTTACAACCATGGTTCCTACAGGCAAGACCACCGGAACCTTCTGGAAGGACAGGGATGGGCATGTGTGTCAGTTTCCTAGGGCAGCCATAACAAAGTACCACAAATTGGCTGCCTCCACAGAAATGGATACTCTCACAGCTTTGAAGGCTACAGCTCAAAATCAAAGTGTTGTCAGGGCTGTGCCCCCTCTGGGGTCTGGGCAGAATCCCTCCTTGCCTCTCCCTGGTTCCTGGTGGCAGCCAGAAGTCCTTGACTTCTCCTCAGCTCGCAGCTGCAGCATTTCAGTCTCGGCTATGTATTTATATATTTATTTATTTATAGGATTTTATTTATTTGGCAGAGAGAGAGAGATCACTTAGCAGGCAGAAAAACAGGCAGAAAAACAGAAAAGCAGGCTCCCTACTGAGCAGAAAGACCGATGCGGGGCTCGATCCCAGAAAGCGGAGATCCTGACCTGAGCCAAAGGCAGAGGCCTAACCCACTGAGCCACCCAGGCACCCCTCGGCTCTGTCTCTAAACAGCATCTTTCTCTCATGTGGTCTTCCTCTAAGGACATCCGTCCTTGGATTCGGGGCCCTAATGCAGCACGGCCTCATCTTAATCTGATTATATCCACAGAGGCTGGATTTCCAGGGAAGGTCAGATGCACAGGTGCATGGGTTAGGACTTCAGTGCATCTTCTCTGAGGACACAACAACCCCCAACCAGTGCGTAAGTGAAGATGATCTGAGCTTTTGTAAGGAGCCCAGGATGCGCTATTTCAGGTAAGGTATATAGGGGAATAGGAGCCTGCGCAGGTGAGGAAATCTCTGGGGAGGCCTGGGACTGCGAGAAGTCGAGAGAAAGGGCGAGGAGCCTGGCACAAGGGAGGGAGTGTGAGCCCCGGCATGGAGGTGAGCAGCCAGGCTGGGAAGTCGGCAAGTTAACGGACGGATATACTTGGAGTGAAGGTTAAGATGGTGGATTGGGGCCAGATTAGAGAAGGCCTCTTACAGAGACTTTATTCTAGAGTGGTGACTCTCCAACTTAAGCGGCAACAGTATCTCCTGGAGAGCCAGCTAAAACCCAGTGTGATGGGGCGCCCCTCCGGAGTGTGGGGTCAGCACCAGGGGAGGGCCCAGGAGATCAGCATTTTAAGGCGTGCCAGGTGGCTCTGCTGCCGCTGGTCTGGGGACCACCATTTGAGACCTTCTCTCGAGGTGCTGAGTGGAACCGTTGAAGTTCTGAGGGAGGGGCAGAGGTGACAAGTAGCTCCAGTGACAGTGACAGTCACCAGCATACAGATGACCGAGAGACGGAGGACACAACAATTCTGAGGGCCCAAGGCTTTCTTGAGGACAAAAGGGAGGAATGTAACTCAAAGTCTGGTTGACATGGTGTCCCTAGCCATTAGGTCATGGGGCCTCAGAAGGTTAAGGTACCCTCTGCTTCAGGGAGCCCAACCAGTAAACTCCATGACAGCACAGGACAGGCTCTTGCACAAGCCGGGGCACCTGAAGGCAGCACTCTGGACCGAAACCGTTCAAATACAGAAAATGCTGACGAAAATTCACTCCTTGCTTCCTATTACATGGGGAACTACTTTGCCAGGTAGACATTTTATATATCCACCAAGAAGTTAAAATGGGGGCGCATGGGTGCTCAGTCAGTTGAGCAATCAACTCTTGATTTCACCTCATATCGTGATCTCAGGGTCATGGAATCAAGCCCCGCGTCGAGCTCTAGGCTCAGTGGGGAGTCTGCTTGAGGATTCTCTCACTCTGTC
>NC_081558.1:135785818-135824870 GCF_022355385.1 Mustela nigripes | reverse complement strand
GACAGAGTGAGAGAATCCTCAAGCAGACTCCCCACTGAGCCTAGAGCCCGACGCGGGGCTTGATTCCATGACCCTGGACTATACTTACATTAGATACAATACAGTGTTTGTTTAAAGTCAAGTCACGGAAATATCGGTGTGAATATTGGAAATAAACCTGAGGACCTTAATGAGGGATAGAGAATAGATGTTTATTTCATTTTAGAAACCTAACATCCCTTTTACACTCACTCAAAAACCTGGAGCCGATGAAAGAGCAGAAATGGCGTCCCCAAGAAGGCTTGCTGTCGGCTGCCACAGGGAGACCATGGAAATGCTGTGACTTTGAGAGTTTCCAAAGACACGATTTTGCCAAAAGCTAATCTACAGAAAGAAAACCCTGTGCTCAGGGGGAAACACGGTCCTTGTTTTTCCTGTCTTCGTGGATGGTTGCTCAGCACAGTCCCTTCATCTTGCCTGAGAACTCGTGGTGACAACTTCCAGCTTCATGCTTTCAGGTTGAGGGGGTGGGTGGCGGGGACAACTCCCGCGGGCATCGAGTTCCGGGGTGATTCTCATCTCCCTTCCCACACACACTGGGCCCCGCTGGCCTGACAGACTCAGCTTTTAAATGTCCCCTCCAGCCTTCACATTTAGTAAGAAAACATAAATGTCCTGCCATTTCAGTAAAAGCAAACTTTTTCATTCTGGAAGGTTGACTTTATGAGTCAGACTCAGTGGCAGAGAAGTAAATGAATCATTTGTGGATGAAAATTGCTGTGCTGTTCTTATGTTCTGGACAGAGCTCCAGTGTGTTCCATTATACCTGGGAATTATCATACCTCATTTTCTTCTCTTGGGCAATGCCAGATAAAGTAAATAGTCTACTGAACGAAAGTTCGTGACCTTCTCAGGCTCCATCCCATGCGGTCCAAAGAGACCTTTGCACGTGGACACTCTGCTTTATTAGGTTAAGTACCAGTAGACAGAACGGCACAGAGTGTATAGCCAACTCTGATTCCAAGTTCTTGACCGTTGGAAAGAAACTAAGACGGAAATGGCCAGAGGCCGTGTTACCCTCCGCTTCCTCTCTAGCTCAGGGTGGGGCTCACTGGACAAGACTGGTTATGAGAGGGTTACTAGGTAAGTAACCTAGTTACTAGGTAAGTAACCTAGTTACTAGGTAAGTAACCTAGCTGAGTCTCTCTCATCCCTCTAGAAGGGCTGGGCCAGGCCCAGCTTGGGTTCCAGATGCCCCATGGCCCCAGCACCCTTCCAGGTACCTTTATTTTCACTGAACAAACATTAATATTTAGTATTTCTTCCTCACAGGGCCCGATGTCAGAGGAATGGAGGAACAAGGAGGTCTGAGGTCTTCTGCAGGATAGAAACAGACATGGTCCTGTTGAGGAGCGAGCACAAGGCAGTCCCCAATCAGGTACCAAGACACGTGTTGAGGACAGACGTGTCTGGAGGCAAGGACATTACCAAGGTGGTGGAGATGGGCCAGACAAGAAGCATGAGTGAGAGGTGCTATTTCGTGGGTCTAGTCACGTGTTGGGCATTGTGGGGAGTACTTGCATGAGCCCAGAGCCAGCCCAGAAACTGGGTGAGGTAGGCTGAGTAACAGCCCTCAGCGATGCCCACGTCCTAATCCCTGAGATCTATAAATACGTTACTTAATATGGCAAAGGGAACTTCACCAACGTGAGGACTGAGGGGCCTCAAACTTGGCAGAGAGCCTGGATTATCCCAGTGGCCTTAACCAATGTGTTTACAAGAGTCCTTTTAAGGAGGATACAGTAGTGTTGCATCCAGATGTTGTGCTCTTGGCTTTGAACATGGAAGATGGAAACCAAAGCAGAAACCTGAAGGAGGCGAGAAACAGATTCCCCCCCTAGAGCCTCTGGAAGAAAGGCAGCCCTTTCAACACCCTGATTTAGACTCCTTTGGACTACTGACTTCTGGAATTGTAAGAGAATAAACCTCTGGGGTCTTTTAATCTATAAAGTTTGTGGCAACTTGTTGTGTACAGCAGTGGAACTAATTACAGATGGTAGCGATTCTTACTGTTGTGCTCCGAGCAGGAAGGTCTTTGGGGACCACCGTGGTTTTATGTCCATCCCACACACAGCTATGGTACAAGACCCCCTTTGACAACTTGACTTTACTGGGTAGAGATGTGCTGACCAACCTCAAGATGTAACCTCGGGTGGAGACTTGCTACGGCTACCATCCCCAGCCACTCCTGTGGGACCAGCTCTGAAAAACCTCTCCGACGGGGGCACCATCCCAAAGGCAAATAAGTGCCAAGGCTGCATATGTGGGGAGAAATCTCTCGATTGACTCATTGTCCAGAGACAGAGATCAAAGGGCAGGTTGGACTGGGAGCTATTGTGTGCATTGAACATCCAGCCTCACTGATTCCATGCCAGGGCTGAGTATTAATAGTCCATCTCTAACAGAACCACCTAGGCTGTTCCAGGAAGAGTGTGCAACTAAGCCAGAGTCCTGGCGGTTAGATTCACGACCCTCCTCCACCAGTGAGCTTTAGTCGGGGCCACTGCTCATAATCTGTGATCACACACACCCCTGTCTAGGACACCACATGTGGCAAGACAAGTGGAAAAGTGTTGTGGGCTGGTTTAAAAAAAAAAAAAAAGTTTGTGGTACAAAACAATTTATTACAAGGAGGTCAGAAGCATTCCTACTTCCTAGCTCATCTGGGTGCAGCTGGCTTGGGTGAGTGGTGTTAAGTGCCAAGGAGGCCAAGGCCTAAGCTTATCGTCAGGGACAGGTGGACTTTTCCCATCCCGTGCTAGGCCCAGACTCTGCAGTTAGGATTTTGCGGACCAGACGGGTGCGGGGGTGGAAGGCTGGGCACAGACCTTGGGTGCACCTGTGCCTTTTCAGCACGAGCAATGCCTGGGAGGCAAGGAGAGAGTGTCTGTTTTGGGCTCTAGGGTTAGGTTCCATCCCCAGGGTTATAGGAGGGCACACAGAGAGACACCATGTTCATCTTGCAAATCCCACCCCTGTTCTGTGATGATTATAAAAGCATCTAGGAGGCTTCCTTGAGTGAAAGTAAAGATTGGGCAGTGATAGAGGAAGAAGGTTTTCCTTAGCAGAGTAAGTGCTTTCCTAAAAGCCTGTGGCTCAGTGGACAGGCTCTGTTCAGCTGTCAGACACATGGGCGGGTGCCCGCAGTAGCCCAGCCTGTCTGCCCCGACGGTGGCCTGAGGCCTGCCATTGTTCTGCTCCCAAACCCGCTCCTGCCAGGGGTACCTATTCCCTAACTGCATGCAAACTGTCACATAAACTGTGAAGACTGGGAGCAAAAAATAAAATAAAATAAAATAAAATAAAATAAAATAAAATAAAATAAATATAATGTCCACAAAATCCAAGTTAAATTTGTAGAAGAATCTGATTAGGTCTCTAAAACTCTTGCTATTGAATTGGGTGTGGATGAGTCAAGGCTGAGCAGGAAGATAAAAGGGTAAAAGTAGAGGATTGTACTTTGTATTCTTTGCAAGTGCTCCCTGCACTGTAAGTAAACCAAAAGAGGAATGAGATGATCCATAAAGGCTGAGTTTACTCTAGAAAAACTGCAAGGGGTGACAATGAAATGGCCTTGGCCCTATACCCCAAATAGGTGATACATTTACATTTATTGCTTTTAATTTAAATTGAAGCATTGTGAGGTATGGGCATAACCTCCCTTCCCCAGACACAGAAGCCAAGGAGTGAGGTGGACATTCACCTGAAGTGACCAATCCCCAAACAGCAGCGGATTGCTGAGTGGGCTGCTTTCCTCATGAAGTACGTGCACACACGGATCTCTAAACGCCAAGGTAAGGGCTGGCCTCTCATCTCCTAGGGGCAGTGGTCTCAGGACTTGCTAAGACCCATCTCAGTGTAAGGAGCAGCCTCTTAAGGGAGGAAGGAGCTAGTCTAGGAGACCCTGGATATCAGCGTTACCCAGCACCTCTCACCACCCGGCACTGTGGGTCATGAGGCTGTGCCACATGCTATGTGGGGGGCAAAGCCAGAAGAAAGACGGCACCAGATAGGAAAGTGAGGGAACACAAACTGTGGTCTGCAATCTCTCCCTATAATTTAGTAAACAGAACAGAACAAAACAAAGCAAAACACTTGGCTCTTTCTGCAGCTGTATCACTGATTTCTTTTCAAAACTTAGCTACGTTGACCACCACAGCTATTACTGGATTTCACCACAAGAGGGCGATAGGGTTTCTAAAACGAGAGATTCTTGCACACCAAGAAATCAAATCCCCCAGGGCTGGAAGAGGTCTTAAATATCACTATCACTTGGTTCCCCGGTTTTCAAAATCTTTTTGGCTAAAACCCACAGCAAGAACTGCATTCTTCATAGCGAACTAGTTCATAAATATATATTTGAAATGCATTTTAGGTACAATTTACTCTTATATTTGCAAAGCATTCTAATAGTTTGTATTCCAACAAATTTTGTTAAAAATAAACGAACAAACCACAAAGCGTCTGCAACCTACCAGCTTGATTTCCTAACCCACTAGTGGGCCATTACTTTGAAAACCCCTGACTTGGCTTCAGCCTCTCACCTTACAAAGGGTTGCACAGACCCTTGGGGTGAAGAGGGCTCCCTAGGAGCTCTACTTTTCACACACACACACCCAGGCCCCTGTTCACCCTAGGGGCAGTCCTGGATGAGTGACAAACATTGTGTAGCAACTGATCACTCACTCTGGAAATGCACAAATTTAATAAAGAATGCAGACCCATTTGGGGGATGTACCATTTTTCACTTCTTGTCAATCTATGACTGTTCTTGGAAGTAGAGCAGAAATTCCTTAAGCCACTACATTGCAAGGTTCACACAGGTGATATCTGTGCTCCTCACTCAGGTGGCCAAGAGAATTCTTCAAAACTGAATGAATCTCAAAGAGGCTTTCCCATCAACCCCACCCCAATCTGAACTGGGGCCATAATATCCAGCCCAGTGCCAGGCACATAGTAAGTGCTCAAGAAATAACTCATGGATAAATGGATCACCCCTCAGACAGTATAATGGTAACTCACATTTTTATATTTTACAAATGGTACTTCCATCCTCTTACGGAATTCTTAAAAACACCTAGGTGTTTGGCAGAACATGGATTATTTCCGCCTTGATCATCCCTGAAGGTGGGTCCTCATTTAGTGGTGATGTTTGAAGATGGTAGAGGAATGGAGAAAAAAAGTTCACTGAATACCTGCAGAAAAACTGAAACCCCTTCACTCTTAAGAGATTCTTGACCCTGAAAGTCAGTGAGCTCTCTTTCCTGGCTCCTTGATTTAAAAACATTTATAACCATTTTCAGAAGAAATGTAAAGGTAAACCAAATGACAAAAGAAGTTATCTTTTCTTAGAGTCAATGCCCTGAATTCTTCTACGTATTAATTACCACTCTCCTCCCCATCCCTGCCCACCCATGCATATCTGCCTCTAATTTATTGACTTATTGCCCCACCCCTTTTTTGTATATGTGCTGCCGAAGAGAGCACCCCCGACCCCTTTTTTGGTCAAAGGAGAATTACTTTAGAGTTCAGGAACACTATACTATTACAGATGAAAAACACTGACTGAGCTCCTTGTGGAAGAGACGGAGAATTTTTACTGAATGCACTTGGGTTTCGAGAGAGTTTAGTTATCTCGTGAAAGACACCAAGTACTTAATTTTCTTTCAAGGGGATGACTAAACACATAAAAAAAAAGCAAAGTATTATTATTTAGTTTTTTATGGCCTTGAAAGGAAGAAAAGAATTCCCAGTACTTGAAAACTGACTTTTCTGTAGGGAATAATGAGGGAGCAAATCTTCATGCACCCTCTCTTTGGGCTCTAGGAGGCAATTACTCTCCTACTTTGATAGAAAGTTCTCAAGCTCTGTTTCTTCACTTCTCTGATGAACTAGTAACACTGAACTTCTTTTCTCCATGAGAAAGCAAGGATTGTTAAAACAGGGGAGAAGAGTAGGATGCTTTTTTCTAAGAAAAAATTTTATTTCATCCATCAATAAATTTAACCACCTGAGGTACAGGATTAAGTCTTTGAGCAAGAGACCCTGCTTCCAAAAGGCCTTCCCCACCCCTGTATCTGACACCAAGTCTAGAACAAAAATCCTACTGCCTCTATTTAAAACTCTATGTATTTACACACACTCAATTCTAGATTTTATGAGACCGAGTCTGCAGGTTTGGTGGGGTATTTGGAGATTACTGGAAAGAGCGTCGCTACTTTGGGGACAGACTGAGTGGAGTTCTGTAACTCTGCAAACTTCTGTTTGATGAAGAAAGCAAAGTAGCTCCACAGACACAAAGAAGTAAGGGTCCAACAGCCAGTGCCTGGAAATCAAATCAGGAGCAGCCAAATTCTCACTCATTCCATTCACATGGAAAGCAGCTCTGGTTCACTCCCATTAAACCAGAAGCCAGCATTAGGAAGGTTCCTGCCCGCCCCCTGCCAACGCACCAATTCCAACCACACCACTCGGAAGCCCTAGCAGCGTCGCCTGCTGTTAAGAGACAGGGCGTCCCCGGTCTGCAGGGGAACTGGCACAGATTTTAAAAATCCCGCCCAGGATCTCTGCTGGAGCCAGGTGGGTCTCGCAGTGACCACCCCTTTGGCAAGCACCTCTGGATACTCCCAGACAAGATCAAGCCTCGCCATTGGGGCCCGCTCCTCAGTTTCCCCACGCACCTCTTTCCCAGGAATGGGAGCTGCCCTGTGAAAAATCTACGGCCTCAGAAACGGCGAACGAGCCAGCCGGCTCCCTATGGACTCTGCGCAACCAGGGGCCGCCGCACGGCCTGACCACTCCGGAGCCGCCGAGGCCCTCGCCCCATCTCCCCCAGCGTCGTACTCCGCCGGGCGGACGGGCGCGCGCGCACAGGTGTCCTGCCCACGCGCTGAGCCGCCGTGTCACCCGGGCACTCACCGTGGCGCGGCCCTCCAGCACGGCGGCCAGCACTCGCAGGGCGCTGGGCGAGCCCGCACGGAAGTTGAAGAAGTGCAGCGCCGCGCGCGCCGCCTGCTGCAGGAGTCCGCTCGGGAACTCCGCGTCCTGGAGCCCGGGGGAGTCCTCCGGTCCCTCGGCCCCCGCGGGTGCCGCCGCTACCCCTTGCAGGGCGAGCAGCAGCAGCAGCGGCGCGAGCAGCAGGACGGCGGGGCGCGGGCCCCAGGGCCCAGACGCGGGCGGCGGTTGCCGGCGTGGCGGCATGGACGCGGGCTGCAGGTGCGGCGTTCGACCGAGCGGGTTCCCGGCGGGCTGTGCCGGCGCTCGAGGAAATAAGGCCGCGACGGGCTCCTCCCCTCCGCCCCCGGGGCGGCCCGCTGCCCGGAGCCTGGGTCCTCGCTCGGCCGCGCCCTCTCAGCGCTTCCTCCGACCCCGGGGCCCCTCCGCCCCGCCCCACTCTGCCTGGGCCCCAGCTGCGCGGGCTCGAAGCCCCGACGCGGCGGCGCCTTTGCGGCGCGGGGCCGGAGCGTCTGGCCCAGGCTGCGCTGGCAGAGGGACCGGGGTCGGGAGCGGGGGAGGGCAGCGGAGACTCTCCTGCGAGGGAGCGCAGCTTGCCCGCCACCACCCTGCGCCGCGCCCCCAGCGCAGTCGGGGACCGGCTGCTCTCTGCCGTTGCTTCGATTTCGAAATCCTTTGGGTTTCAGAGCGAACCTGCTTCGGTTCTCCAAGGCTTGGAACTTCGGTTTCCCAGACTATGAAATTGGGGACCGCGGATAAGGGGGCAGGACGCAACCAACATTGATGGGGGTGGGGGTCCCCTGTGGCACAATGAAGTTGGGAGTGGGACAGGTCGTTGGATTGCTGAGTCTGGAGAGGAGGTTGTAGTGGTCAGCAAGGCCCTTCACCCCTTGATCATTGCGGGGGAGGTTGGTTCAGGTGTAGGCTCGGGACTATTCGGGTGAGGGAATCGCGAGTTGTTGGTGAGGTCTTGCAGAGAAACTGCCTTGCTCCTCTAGAGAGCTTGCTCTCTCCTCCACCTGCCGCGTCTTTGAGAGGAAGCCTGTAGCCCCGAAGCTGCTGGTTCCCTTATGCCACCCTCCGGAAAGTAGGCATCAGGATGAAGCCAGCTCGTGGAAGGTAGAAATGAGGCACGGAAAGACCTTGGGGATATTATCTCCTGGCTCAGGACCCCCCGGAAACCTGCCCTATCTCAAGATTTTACAGTTACAAGAACCAATAACCCACATTTATTGTTTAAGCCAACTTGGGCGTGATTTTGTTACACCAGTGGAAAAATTCCTAATGCATTGCTGAAGCAGGAACCGGAGATAAAAGTCTGCCCCGTGTGTGTGTGTGTGTGTGTTAGTCTGCTTGCGCCAGCACTGGGGGACAGTCTGGGAATACCTCAGCGGCTCCCTACCTGGAGAAGACCATATTGGCAGATCCCACCAGCTCTGGGCTGAACCAGCTGCTGAAGGGACATCTTCCACATCCACTCCCAGCTAGGGCTGTGCAATCTAGCTAGCCTTAAGGGTCAGGCCAGGCTGGGAGCCTAGAGAAGTGACTGATGCCAAATCGGTCAACTGTAAGCTACTCTCTCCGGCTCTTTAAGAAAAGCAGGGCCAGGAGGAGGGATAGGGGGGAAAAGACCCTGCAGGAGAGGAAGGAATCCCTTAGAGACTTGAACCTCCACCCAGGGATGATGGAATCACTGGGGTGGATGGAATATTTTGTAAAGGCCTAAGTATTCTTTATTGATAACTTGGGTTTCTCCCCTCTTCTCACACCTGATCATGCCAGTGCAAGCCCCACCAACCCATGGGGCTTGGAAAGCACAGATGATATCAATTATTAGAAAACTGGTAAAAACAACTATTTATACACGAGTGAGACCACAGGATGTAAGACCACAACCCCTTTGTACATGCTGATGCTTGCACAGACCATCTGGAAGGACAATCAGAAACTGGGAACAGCTGTTGCCTCTGAAGAAGGAGCTGGAGTGGGAGGAGATTACTGGAACTGCAAGTCTTTGATTCCTTGCTCTCAGCTCTTGCTGGTGGTAACAGCAGCGAGGGGTGTGGACTTGGAGCCAGACTGCAGGGTCTGGCGAGCAGCTTCACCAGTGTTACTGGACTGCTCTGCACTTTGGTGATGCCTCCTAATGGTTTGCTTGTGCTAATAGCTATACATAGGCAAAGCGTGCGGTAATGGCTGTGTGAGTGATTGCTATTATTATTATAGCTATTAATCTGAAAAATCAGATATAATCTTGAAACTAATGCAGTCAGCTGTGGATTTCTTTTCACAAATGATGAAAGGGAATGCCAGGGACTACAATATGTTGGGCCATCAAATAAAAGCTGAACCTTCTTAATCCTTCTTAACCCACCCTTTTAGCAGAGCTATTAGCAAGTCAGAAAATGTGAATCTATATCCTCTTTTCTATTCTTCTTGGCATGTGAAAGTGAAGGTAGGTGGCATTGAGAGAAGAATGTAGATAATCAGCACTTGACTACTGAAACTCGATTAACCAAATCTCAGGTGTGACTGAGATGATCCTTTCTCTTGGAGACTTGGAACCAGGAGCACCTGTGGACAAAGTACTGTTCACCTAGTTCCTTGGGTCTGCATCTTGCATGCCCTGAGGTGACTTGAGCTTTTGTTTCAGTTAAGCCCTGGAGACCTACATATTTTCCATGCTTTGTCTTCAGGCCTGTAATGTTTGTCCTAAAGCCTCTGGAGGAAGGCACTTTGCTGATCATGGAAAGATCAGAAACCCTGTTTGTTGGAGGGAGCTGTTTTCCTAGAACATTTGGCTTCCTGATCTCTTCCTTGAAGGTGCCTAGGACTCATGGAAGAATTAATTTTCCTCAACATTGGACCCATAAGCTACCTGATGCTCACACTGTCTGCAGCAAGTCCCCAGAGATGGTAACAAGACCCAGGGCTTGGACCATCACACCTATACCCCGCCAGACTCTCAACAGCAAGGCAAAGAGCAAGGGGGCACCTGCAGAGCTCAGGGCTCTAGAATATGGGTCTCTGCTGTGATGGGCCTATGATAGTTTTCTTAATTTGTGAGGTTAAGAAGGGAGTCTTTCTAGATTGAACCAGTGAGAATGAATCCTTTGAGATGCAGAACTGGAGACAGGTTCTTTCTAAAAAGAGATGGGATAGAAAATAGAAGGGGACAGGGGATGGGTGAGCCTGGTGGTGGGTATTAAGGAGGGCACGTATTGCATGGAGCACTGGGTGTGGTGCATAAACAATGAATCTTGGAACACTGAAAAAATAAAGTTGAAAAAAAAAAAAGAAAATAGAGTAGCTACATTTATTCCTGTCACCAAGAAAAGATTTCACAAAACATAGCTTAGAGACTGACACGGATGTGTTTGGAAAGCCTCAAAATCAAGTGGATAAGGTAACCAGCACTACCCAATACAATTTTTTAATGAAATGTTTCTATATTTGCATGATCTAATATGGTAGCCACTAGCTACATGTAGCTACTGACTGTTTGAAATGTGGTTAGTGCAACTGAAGAACTGAATTTTTAATTATGTTTAATCTTAATTGATTTGAATATACATAGCCACTTGTGGCTGAGGATATGGCTGTGCCATGTTAGACAGCACAATTATAGACAACTGACTTTTCAGTACAACAGTGATTTGGGGAAAGAGGGAAAATAATATTTTGGGGAGCTGTGTTTAAGATACGACACTACATGCTTTCTGTAACAGAATTATCTCATTCAGTCTCCACAATCTAGAGGAGTAAACTGGAGGCCAGAGAGAGGTTCCAAGACCTGCCCAAGGTTGCCTTACTAGCAAGGGTCAAGAAAGGGTTCCACAGTCAGGTGTGCCCAAGCTTTCTCCAAGCACTGTTTGGTATATTCCACAAGGAGAGACTCGAGATGGAGGGGTTTAGATCACAAAAACAAAGCTAAAGGAGAGTGTGAAAATACAACTTAATAGAAGAGTTGGGATTATTTTATTTCAAGAGAAGAATACTGAAGGAGCCCCTAAATCTTCAGTGCTAAATTAAAAGATTTTTTAGAGGACAGTAAGTGGGCTGTTTCTGTTACCAGTAATGAAAGCTTCATTTTATTTGGGTTATTCTCGGGGACAAGGGGGAATTAATATATCTTTGGTTCTGATGTACGGGCATCTCTCTTTGTACCACAGTAAGCCTGGTTGGACTTGAGGTCCCCAGAAGGAAGTCAACGTGGGCTTTTGGACCCTTTATGGGTAGCATTTGGGCTGACCAGAACTGGTGGCTTCTAAAGACGATAAGAAGTATCAAGATTCCTATAGGGACATCTGGGTGGCTCAGTCGGTTGAGTGTCTGCCTTCAGGTCCTGGGATCAAGTCCTGCATCAGGCTTCTTGCTCAGCAGGGAGCCTGCTTCTCCCTCTGCCTGCTGCTCACCCTGCTTGTGCTCTCTCTCTCTCTCTCTCTCTCTCTGACAAATAAATTTTTAAAAAAAGATTCCTATATTCCTATATTCAAATTTTTTGGTGATCACAACACTGGTAGTTAGCTATGGTACATAGTGAGTGGGTACAACCTATTTGCTTGACTACTCTCGATTCGGAGTCATTGCTACATTTGAGCAGATGAATAAAACTGTTACCCAATCCTCTGTCCACTTACCTGTGAGCATGAAACGGTTCTTTTAAAATCCACCATGTGTTCACAGTTAAAACTGAAAGTAATTTAGATGGTGTGGCTTTGACAAAAATTTCTTCTCTTGCAAAGATTTGAGAAGTCCATTTTGACACATAATAGCCAACAGATGTTTTTAAAATGTAATGAACATGGTCAGTACCCAATGTATTGGATTTTGCAATTTTCCAAACTAAACCTTTATTTTTGGCATGTCATGCTCGTTAGGAAAGCAACATCTTTATAGATCAATTATACATTTCCTGAGAAATCTGGCATGGCATTTTGTTCTTCCATCAATCATTTAAGACAGGATATTTGCCATTCCAAGAATGAATTAACATTCTACTTGATTTACAAAGTGTGATGTAAAGTAAATTACAGGTTGGGACTGCTTTAATTTTCCAAGCAAAGGATATTCAAGTAAAGCTTGAAATTGTAAAGTTTATTCTTTCTTATTTGAAAAGATGCTATGTTTATTCAGAGTGAAGTAAAATTTTTAAAGTTTTTCCCCCTGGCAGTAATACTTAGAATTTTATGTTCTTCAAAGAAAAATCCCTAGTAATTGTTAATATTTATATACCATGAACTCCCTGGAATGACTGATTTATGAAACTCCAGTTATGAACACTAGTGTTCACGAATCAAACTTCATAGAGTATGTTATCAGGGCAAACTAAAATCAGTTCCTCATTCTGCAAAAGCATGTATGTGCTGGGCACCTGGGTGGCTCAGTGGATTAAGCCTCTGCCTTCGGCTCAGGTCATGATCTCAGGGTCCTGGGATCGAGTCCCACATTGGGCTCTCTGCTTGGCAGGGAGCCTGCTTCCTCCTCTCTCTCTCTGCCTGCCTCTCTGCCTACTTGTGATCTCTCTCTGTCAAATAAATAAATAAAATCCTTAAAAAAAGAATGTATGTGCCCACATACAGAGGGCTAGATAATAAGACAATGTGTTATAAAACCCACATTGTATTGTTTTTTTCTTTCTCACCATTCTTTCCACAGACATGACAAGGCATGCATCTAATAGAACAAAGTACTGATAAGTAAATCACCTTCCTGATAAATAGATGACGCAACCACCTAGACAACTTATATACCTACAGAGTTGGTTGAGTTTCTTGTGATGATGCCATGGGTGGATTTTCAGGTTGGGCAGTTATTCAAGAAAAACTGCATTTGTAGTGGGTTTAGAAGAATCACCAAGTTGTGAGAACATCAAGGTAGGGGACTGTCCCAGGCCTGAAGGGTGGCCTGAATGAATGAATTGCATAGAGGGCCAAGCACAGGCAGCAGTGAGACTGGCTGGCATGGTGCCAGAGGCTACCTGAAGGAAAGGAAAAAAGTGGGAGACTTGAGTCCAGAAAGAGGCATTATGTTCTTAGAGGTTCCCCAGAAGTTCCCACACACCTAGGCTGAAAAGAATGGATAATGCACAAGGTGAGTTAGTTATATGAACATTATTTTTTGGAAAGAAATGCTCGTGCAAAAATGATTTTCTCTTCACTGGTAAATAACAGAAATATGATCAGACTTTAGAATAAGGAGGTACTAGGGTGGGCTAATATGAAATTCTACCTTTTGATTCTTAAAAGACTAACAAGTACAGAAGAGTGCAAAGGGCTCTGGTCTGAAAGGCAGGAGGAAAGAGTTCTAGCCCAGTTCAGCTGTCCTAACTGGCTTCCATCTCCTCTGCATAAGGTGCTGGGTTTGGGGTGATAATTAGATGATAATCAGAAAGAAGAGCCAGTTTGTAACACAGTGGTTATAGTCTCCTTTAGCTGTGCCTACCCAAGGCAGAGAGGCTTGCTGGATTGTCCTTTCTTGGGACTAGTCTCAGTGATATTGTCCCACCTTCTTCAAGAAGTCCATTCGCTCTCACCAGCATGCAGGTATCATAGATGGACTTACTTGATATTTTATCTTGTTATTTTTTCAGTACTTTTAAAAATTTAATTTACATTTTATTTATGTATTTCTCAGCTATTTTTGGATTTTAAAAAATCAACGGACGAATGGATAAGGAAGATGTGGTGCATAAACACTATGGAGTATTATGCCTCCATCAGAAATGATGAATACCCAACTTTTGTAGCAACATGGACGGGACTGGAAGAGATTATGCTGAGTGAAGTAAGTCAAGCAGAGAGAGACAATTATCATATGGTTTCACTTATTTGTGGAGCATAACAAATAGCATGGAGGACATGGGGAGTTAGGAGAAGGGGGTTGAGGGAAATTGGAAGGGGAGGTGAACCCTGAGAGACTATGGACTCTGAAAAACAATCTGAGGGTTTTGAAGGGGCAGGGGGTGGGAGGTCAGGGTACCAGGTGGTGGGTATTATAGAGGGCACGGATTGCATGGAGCACTGGGTGTAGTGCAAAAATAATGAATACTGTTATGCTGAAAATAAATAAAAAATAAATTTATAAAAAAAATCCAAACCAAAAAAAGATCCATAGTTTAATTTTTACACCTGTTATCCAGATTAAATGAGGTAGTCGGATGTTTGGGATTTGGTTAATGAGATGACTCGTGTTTTAGATTGCGAGTAAACTGATGTAGCAGTCAGGATAGGCTAGGATATGCTGCAGTAATGAACAAGGCTTACATCTCAGGACTTAAAACAGTGCTACTTTCACTGAGTCCATTGAGGTTTGGCTGGGGGCTATGCCTGTGTCCCTCGTTCCAGGGAGCAGGCTGAAGGAACAGCCTCCTCGGGAGCATGGGTCCTTGCTGTGCCTGAGGGGAAAAAGGAGCTGGGGGGACTTGTGCTCAGGCTATTAAAGTTCCCATCACATTTCACTGGCCAAGGCATGTCATGTGGCCATGTCTAAGTTCTGAGGGGGTGGGGAGGTACAATGACATTATGTTCCCTAGGAGATGGCAAGCTGGAAATATTTGGAACAGCAACAAATGTCTACCATAACAGTAATTATCAGGCAAGGCCCCGCTTAGTCATAAGTCTTTTTGTATGTCATGTTCGTCAGCTAGGGTTTCCAGAACAAACTACTACAGACTGGGTGGATTAAGCAACAGAAGTCCATTGTCTCACAGTTCTGGAGGCTAAAAGTCGGAGATTAAGGCATTGCGGGCTTGGTTTCATCTGAGGGCTCTCTCCTTGGTTTGCTGATGGTCGCTTTCTCTGTGTCTCCACATGATCATCTCTCCGTGTGTGTCTGTGTCCTAACCACCTCTTTTTATAGGGACACTGGTCATATTGGACTAGGGCCTACACTAATGACTTCATTTTATCTCATTACCTCCTTAAAGGTCCTACCTCCAAATACAGTCAGAAGTACTAGGGGTTAGGACTTCAATATGAATTTAAGGGAACATGATTCAGGCCATAATAGAGACTGTGTTATAAAACTGGAGACTGTTTCATTAAATAAGACTATAACAATGACAGGAATATGCAAAACTTTTCATTACATCTTTATCCCTACCTGGTGCCAAAACTCTAATGAGAGCAATTTTTGTAAATAAATCTTTTTTTTCCTACAACTTTCGAGACAGATATAAAGAGATGCTGTGATTAGAATAAAAAAAATTAAGAAATACAAATTTAATTATAGGCCTATGGATGATTTCCCCCATTCATCTCTACCCTAAATTCTCTGAATTGATTAGATAGTTCAGAGTCCTGATTTAACTCTTTACTGGTTTTAATAAGTCTCTTACAAAGTGTGTTGGAAAACCACAGACTGACTGCTCTTATTGAATATGTCCCTGCCATTGGACAACGGCTCAGGCTAGTGGTTCTCAAACATGTGTATGTCTCAGAGTCATGGAAGGTCTGGGATGGGCCTGAGGTTTTGCATTTCTGACCAGTTCCCAGGATATGTGGAAGCTGCTGGTACCAGCCCAGGGATCAGATGTCAAACACCAGTGGTTCAGGAAGCTGCAGTTGGCATAATAGAGAACCACCTTCATATACATCTCGTCTCTGGGTGCCTGCATGGGGGATGCCAGAAGGCAACTCAGTTAATGTACATATACCAATTGGCACCTTCTAGACATGGGCAGACAGTGAGCAAGAGACTCAGAATTGTGAATTATCTAACCAGGTCTAGCTCTTTGATATTTTCTTTTGTATTTCTTAATTGCAACACAACCCATGTAATTTTACCCACTCTGCACAAGCCTGCTTCTTCTTGGCGCACTCTTCAGTCATTTTGTTTTTGTTTTTAGAACAGAGGGTCCTGGTAGAACATTCTTTCTAATAGCTATGCCAATGCTGCCTGAGTTTTGACGAAAAAAAAAAAAAAAAAAGACTTACCCAATCCTTTTTTCATGCCAACTGTGCTATTTTATTAAAGGAAAATCTCTAGGGCCTGGTTTTAACTGTGACCACCAATGCTTTGGGAGTCACAGAGCTCCTTGTCAGGACACAGCATGATGGCCCGCACTCACTCTCTTCTTGATGGCCTTGTGCCCCCCTGTTTGGGGTCTGCTGGTTTTTTGTTTCCCAAGGAGAAGTGAGGTGGGAAGGTAATGAATGAATGTACCTCCCAAAGGAGGTAGCTTGTGGTGGGCGGGGGGGTAACACTGCTCTCTGCCAAACCAATATCCATTCTTCTTTTCTTCCTTACTAACTGAACCCCAGTGTTGTTCAGGGTGGCAGTGTGTCCACTAAATATGGCACCTGTGGCCTGCAGCTGGGGTAGCTGTGTGGCTCGACTCTGGCCAATGACATCCAAGGAGTTTTCACACATGGCTTCTGGGAATGGCTTTTAAAAGGGGTTTGGCTTGGGGCGCCTGGGTGGCTCAGTGGGTTAAAGCCTCTGCCTTTGGCTCAGGTCATGATCCTGGGGTCCTGGGATCGAGCCCCACGTCGGGCTCTCTGCTCCGCAGGGAGCCTGCTTCCTCCTCTCTCTCTGTCTGCCTCTCTGCCTACTTGTGATCTCTGTCTGTCAAATAAATAAAATCTTTAAAAAAAAAATAAAAGGGGTTTGGCTTATCAGAGAAAGACAATTATCATATGATCTCATTTGTGTGTGGAATTTAGGAAACAAAACAGAGATCATAGGAGAAGAGAGGAAAAAACAAAACAAGATGAAATCCAAGAGGGAGATAGACCATAAAGACTCTTAATCACAGGCAACAAACTGAGGGTTCCGGGGGGGGGGGGGGGGGGGAGTGGAGGGGATGGGGTAACTGGGTGATGAGGATTAAGGAGGACCTGTGATGTAATGAGCACGGGGTATTACAGGTATTATATAAGACTGATGAATCACTGAACTCTACCCCTGAAACCAATAACACATTGTATGTTGATTGAATATAAATTTTAAAAAAATTTTTTTAAAGGGGGGTTTGGCTTAGCCGGGGTGTTCCTATAGACCTTTGCCTTTCACTCCCTTCTTTTTTTTCTTTCTGGAATACAGATGGTAGGTTTGGAGGCACAGCAGCCTCTCTGCCACCACAGAAGCTATGCACCAAGGAAGCTGGAGCAGGAGAGAGAAGGAGGTGCCTCTTCAGCGGCATCCCTGAGCAGCTGCAGGACTCCAGACTCTCTTATGTGAGAAAACAAACCTCTGACTAGACAGAGCCTTTCTCTGTCAGGTTGGTACTTGTGAGGGCTCTGCCTGCCCCAGGGAGCATGAGGTCTGGGAAAGAAGAGAAGCTGTTGGGGGAGTACAAGAGAGTGCTCCTGGCACTGATGACGCTGATGAAGACAAGTGTTAACCACCTTTTCCCGAGGACTTCCTCTTGGTGGGTACAATGCCATGCTCTAGATAGGTCATTTTCCTGACGATGAATCTGAGGCTCAGAAGGTTTTAGTAATGAGCCCAAATCACACAGTCCTCAAGTGATGGAGCTGGGATTCTGGCCTGGGCGTCTCTGAGCTCCCCGCCCCCCATATGACTCTTGACCTCTCCAGCTCTGGATCCAAGGCTTCTCTGCCTTCAGTGTCTGGAGTTGGGTGTCAAGGTTCACGATCCCGACTCCCACAGATTGTATCTCTCTCTTATGAACTGATGTTTCTGTCCCTCCTCTAACCCCCAATTATATGTTGAAGGCTTAACCCCCAATGTGATGATATTTGGAGGTGGAGCCTTGGAGAGATAATCAGGTTTAGATGAGATTATGAGGGTGACACCATTCTCCATGACAGAAGGGTATTTTTATAAGCAGAAGACGGACAAGAGCATGCTCCTTCTCTCCACAAGGTGAGGATGCAGTGAGAAGGTGGCCTTTTGCAGCTGAGCAGAGTCTGTACTTGTTTTGAACCTGAAAGTTTTGTGTCTGAAAACTCCTCTCAGTCCCAGGCAAACCAAGATGGCTGGTCACCTACCTTCTACCTCTTTATTCTTTTTCAGCCTAAGCAATGCATTTCCTAAAATGTTTGTGGTAGAACGAGGTATCTATTCTACATGACCCCCTCTCTGGCAGACACTCCACTTTGTCAATGTCACTCTTAAAATGCATCATCTGTAACCAAAGAGATAATCAACGTTGAATTTAGTGGATCTGTCGATGTGTGTTCAATTTTTCACCAACTGCACCACATCATTGGCATAGAACTGCACATGTGATCCGTGAAAATCACTGTCAAGTCGGTTCCCCACTCCCACCCTGGATTTGGCAATTTGTTTCTGGAGCTTAGGGCAGTTTACTTTTTAATTTATTCTATTTTAACTTTTTGGCTTGGGCCCAGTCAGTGTTCCTGTATAGGTGATGTGAATTGTGAGCTTGTGGTCCAACTTACTGGTGATCCCACCCCTCTGTGTGGCTTCTGAACATTAGGTAAATGCATCTTCTGTGTCCTCATCCAAATTGTTAATTAAAGTGTTTAAGAACCTTGAGGATCTGTCAGTCCATAATTTATAGTTTTCCTCTCCAGCTACGTAGGAATGCATCGAATTCTGTTTGGGCCCTCAGGGATAAACCCTAGAGGCTTTGAGCACATGCTCATGAAAAATTGGGATCCTGTAGGGGTTAAAGCCTTTCCCAGAAAGCCCAGGGTGTCATCAGGTTAGCTCCACTCTGAATGAGCACAGATAATTGAGGCATTGACCCTGTAATTATGTTGGCGGTATACTCCCAGCAAAGGCCTAATCTTCAGTTGACTCCCTTTGCCACTCTGAGGTCCCTCAGTCACCTCCTCTCACCTTCAACTATTTATCAAACTTCAAGACTTTATTCCGTCATAAAGACGGAATCAGAATACATCCTGATCAGAATACAGATCGTGTCCGTCACCCTAGAAAGGTCTTCTTCCTTATCCCTCACATGTCCTATAGCTCTAACACTCTAATAGACCTTAGACCCTATGCAAATATATTGGGGGGGGGAGAAGAAATATCCTATAAAAATAAAATGAGACAGATATACATGATTTACAAATACCTACAGTTTAAAATTCCCTATCCCCCTCCATGAGAAGTAACCAAGTGTTAACAATACTGTTTTCCCACATTTCCATTGTATAATCTTCTTTAAATAGTTCAATATGTCATACCAATTAAATAATTTATTCTGTGTTCTAACTTGCAGTATTTTTCAAATATGTACATCAAATTGAATTGAAATGGAGACCATCTCCCTGGTTGGTCATGAATGTCATTAGGTACGTAAGGACCTTCATGGTAATTGATTGGCAGAACTGACTCATGAGGTCTTTAGCTGGGACAGGTGCACACAGGTGCATGAGTGGGTGCTGGCCTGCCTCCACCACTGATTTGGGCTGGCTGCTGTTTATGGAGACCTACAATGGCAAGAGCGTCACTGACTTCTGTCGCTGACACACCTGCAGGTGTCTGTGGAATGTGAGCGATTGGTGCCAACTGGTCTGCAGATAATGAAGGCAGGAGATGAACTGGACTGGCCCATTCATCGTGGGTGGACAGAAGTCAACTCTTGGTAATTCCACTTGATAAAGAGTGTGTCCCACTTCTTAGTACAACAGTGAATTTAGGAAAATCTTGAGAAGTTCTCTAAGCCTGATAGCAAATTATGTTTTAGCTATCCTGTGTAGGCTCAGCTTTGGTGTTTTTGCCCAGCTATGGTTATGAGATACTCAGATCACTAGGTAGCAGAAAAGAAAGATTAGAAACAACAGTAATAACCATCACCATCATGATAATAATAGTAACGATTTACTGACTGTTCATCATGCTGAAAACTTCACTGAGGAGCTTATGTAGATTAATTCCCATAGTAGAACCATTTATAGATGAAGTAATTGGAGTCAGACAGGTTAAGTAACTTGCCTAATAGGTTAAAAGAAGAATTTGTACTAGGTATGCCAGTGTCCAGGAAGAGATCAGATGGCAAACTTAAGTTGAGCAATTAGAAGTGAGTATAATAAAAGTGTGGACAGGACTCAGGGAAACCATGAGGACTCCTAATATGGGGGCATTGTACTCCTATGCTATTAGGATAGAGAAGTAACCTGGGGACAGTGAGGCTATGTGAAGAGGGCTCTTCGGAGTTGTGGTCTTTGGTTGAGAGCCACAGACAGTTATGGGGACATCCATGGATACTTGGAGAACAGGTGCTCTGGCTTCATAATATTTGCCTGCCTCTAGTCTATTGGGCTCTTCACTGATAAACCCAATGGAAGCAAGAGAGTGGGGGACCCTGTTGATATAGTCAATTATATGCCCAGAAAATATCTTCTCTCAGTCTGTGCATTGTTTTTTTTTTTCACTTTATGTCTACTGACTTTTGTTCTACATATGTTTTACATTTTTAAAAAATATTTTATTTATTGGGTGCCTGGGTGGCTCAGCTGGTTAAGAATCTGCCTTCAGCTCAGGTCATGATCCCAGGTTCTGGGATTGAGCTCCATGTCAGACTGCCCACTCAGTGTAATCAGATAAATAAATAAAATCTTTAAGAAAAAAAGATTTTATTTACTTATTCCTTAGAAAGAGAGAGAGAGAGAGAGAGCAAGCATGCACAAGCAGAGGGAGCAGCAGGCAGAGAGAGGAGAAGCAGGTTTTTTGCTGAGCAGGGAGAACAATGCAGGACTTGGTCCCAGAACCCTGGGATCATGACCTGAGCTGAAGGCAGATGATTGACCCACTGAGCCACCCAGGCATCCCATGTTTTACATTTTAATGTAATCAAAATTTTCTAGGGCACCTGGGTGGCTCAGTGGGTTAAGCATCTGCCTTCAGCTCAGATCATGATCTCAGGGTCCTGGGATTGAGCCCCACATCGGGCTCTCTGCTCAACAGGGAGTCTGACTCCCCCTCCCGCCCAGACGCCTTCTGCTCGGCCTACTTGTGATCTGTCTCTCTGCGTCAAATAAATAAAGTCTTTAAAGTGTCTTTAAAGTGCTCCTTGCTCTATTTGTCTGGGTCAATACTTGGCACTCATTATTTCAGAGTTTCTAGCTTCATATTAAGTCACATTATCCAGAAACATGAGTCTCCTTCTCCCTCCTCAGTTTTTTCTTAGCTCTACTTCTCTATTCCTATTCCTTTGAGGATGAACTTGACAAGTTCCATGAAGAAAGACTGCTGGGGTTTTGTTTAAATTGCTCTGCTTTTATTAATTTGGAGAAAACTGACTTTTTAAAGATCTTAAGAAGGGCGACTGTGGTAAACAGGACCATGTGCTCAGGTTTCCTTCCATGTCCTTCATTATAGTTTGAGTGTCTTCCCTAGACCTTGCACTGTTTTTGTTAGATGTTTTTTTTCTAGTTAGGAGCTGGTGGTTTTATTTTGTATTAATACTGAAATCTTGTTTTCTATTACATTTTTATTAATTGGTTCTGTCTAAATACTTTGGCTTTTTGTCTGTATTTAGCAACCTGTTAAACTGTCACATTTTTTGTAATAGTTTAAAAAAAAATCTCTTAGTTGTACCATGTTGTGGTAGGCAAAACTCTAAGAACTCCCCCAAGACTTTTATTATCTGATGTACATAACCCCATCTAATCCCCACACTCCCCTGAGTGTGGGCAGGACCTGAGAATTGATAGAATGGTCACTCCCTTGGTTGGGTTATTTTGTTTGAAAAAGGTGATCTGATAGTCACTCCCATTATTACGATATATCACATAAGACTCAGACATAGTCCACAGAAAGGAGAGTTTCTCCTGGTGGCTTTGAATAAGTATTCTGTCACAGTAGGAAGCATGTGGAAAGAGAATGTGGCCAGCTTCAGGGGGTTGAGAGCAGCTCTCAGATGGTAGCTGTCAAGGAAAGAGCAGCCTCAGTCCTACAATCACAAGGAACTGACTCCTGCCAACAACCATGTGATCTTGAAAAAGGACCCTACAGTCCAGCAGAGAACAGCATCAGAGCCCCACTTTGGTTTCTGCCTCCTTCCATCCTGAGCAGAAAACAAGAGTTCTGACTGATAGAACTGTAAGATGATAAATGTGTGCTGTTTGAAGCTGCTAAATTTGTGGTAATTTCTTATCTAGAAACAGAAGACAAATACATACATTAACAATATATTGTCTACAGTTAATGGAAAGGCTGTTTCTTCTTTTCCATTCCTTATACATTTTATATTCACCTCTGGTCTTCTTGTGCTGATTAAAACCTTGAGTGAAATAGAAGTGATAATATTGGAAAATCCTTGAATTTTTCTTGATTGTGAGGAAATGCTTCTAATATTTCATTCTTAAGTATAATGTTTGCTGTAATTTTTTGGAGGGCATCTTTTGTAGGGTCATGAGTTTCCTAATGACCTTTGCTACTTTGCTAAAAGTTTTTTTGATCATTAATGGACTTCAAAGTTGTCAAATGAGTTTCTCCAGATCTATTCAAATAATTATATGTTTTCTCTTTTTAAATTATTTATTTTTTCTTTATTAGTCTGTGTTTTGTATTGATAGATTTTCTCTAGTTAAACCTTTGCTTCATCCTGGGAATAAGCTGCATGCGTGTGTGTGTGTGTGTGTGTGTGTGTGTGTGTGTGTGTGTGTATTTGAGTTTCAATACATTGCTGGATTTAGTTTGTTAATGTTTTATTTAAATTTTTGTTACCTCTCTTCAAAAGTTTGATAAAACAATTGTGAAACCATCAAATACTGTTGCTTTAAAAAAATTTTTTAAGATTTTATTTATTTGACATAGAGAGAGAGAGAGATCACAAGTAGGCAGAGAGGGAGGCAGAGAGAGGGGGAAGCAGGCTCTCTGCTGAGCAGAGAGTCCAATGTGGGGCTTGATCCTAGGACCCTGAGATCATGACCTGAGCTGAAGGTAGAGGCTTAACCCACTGAGCCACACAGGTGCCCCTTTTTAAATTTTAAATAGACCATTATTTTTAAAAGAACAGTTTTAGGTCGACCGCAGACCTAAAGCGGAAAGATTTAGCTTCGATCCTGAGCAGAAAGAAGGGAAAGTTCCCTTATACTCCTTGTCTCTATCTGCAAACCCCCAGCACCCACTCACCAACTATCAACATTCCACATCAGAATGGTACATTGGTTGTAAGTGATGAACCTACATGAACACATCGTTATCACCCAAAGTCCCTAATTTACATTAGGATTCACTTGTGAGGTCCTACATTTCTTTATGGGTCGTGCCAAATGTATGATGACAAGTATGTACCATTTTAGTCTCACACAGAATAGTTTCACTGCTCTAAAAATCCTCCATGATCTGCCTCTTCAACACTTCCTATCCCTAGCCCCGGGCAATCATTGATATTTTTACTGTCTCCTTGGTTTTGCCCTTTCCAGAATGTCATATGTTTGGAATTATACAGTATGTAGCCCTTTCAGATTGGCTTCTTTCATTAATAATATGCATTTAACTTTTTTTCCATGTCTTTTCATGTCTGGATGCACCATTTTATTTATCCATTTGCCTATCAAGTTTTAATAATTGCTTCCAAGTTTAGGTAATAATAAATAAAGCTACTATAAACATCCATGAATATATTTTTGTGTAGCTAAGGGTTTTCAGCTCCTTTGGGTGAATACCAAGGAGCATGACTGATGGATCATATTAGTATGTTTATAGCTTTGTAAGTAACCACCAAACTAACATCCAACATAGCTATTTTGAAGGATTGTTGTTTTCATGGGTTTTTTAAATTTTTATTTTTTTAAGATTTTATTTATTTATGTGTGTGTGTGTGTGTGTGTGTGTGTGTGAGAGAGAGAGAGAGAGAGAGAGAGAGAGCAAGAGCGCGTGCGTGTACAAGCAGGGGGAGCAGCAGGCAGAGGGAGAAGCAGGCTCCCAACTGAGCAAGGAGCCTGATGTAGGACTTGATCCCAGGACCCCAGGATCATGACCTGAGCCAAAGGCAGACACTTCACCAACTGAGCCACCCAGGAATCCCTGATTTTTTAAAAAATTACTGACTCAACTTTTTTTAAAAATTTATTTTTTATTTTCAGCATAACAGTATTCATTATTTTTGCACCACACCCAATGCTCCTATGCAATCCGTGCCCTCTATAATACCCACCACCTGGTACCCTGACCTCCCACCCCCCACCCCTTCAAAACCCTCAGATTGTTTTTCATAGTCCATAGTCTCTCAACTTTTTTTTTCTTTAAATGCGTACAGATCTTTTCAGGTTTTTTATTCTCCTTGAGTTGTTAGGTTTTTTGTATTTTTCCAGAAAGTTGTCCATTACATCTAATTATTTAATGTCATATCATTCATAGTGTTCTTTCACGAAATTAAAAAAAATTCTAGCCAGAGGAGTCCAATGTGGTGGAAGAGTAGGAGACCTTAGTTTTGTCTGGTCTTAGGAATTCAGCTAGATAGCTATAAAATCACTTTGAACACTTGTGAACTCAACCAGAGATCTAAGAAAAGAGTTGCTGCAATTCTACAAATAGAAAAGCAACCACTTCCTGCAAGAATGACAAGACAGAAAAACTCACCTCAAAAAAGAGAACAAGAGGCAGTACTGACTGCCAGAGACCTAAACAACGTGGATATAATGGAGATGTTAGAACTAGAGTTCATAATAATGATTATAAAGATACTAGCTGGCTTCTTCCACAGTTTGGCTATTGTGGACATTGCTGCTATGAACTTTGAGGTACATGTGCTCCTTCAGATCTCTACATTTATATCTTTGGGGTAAATACCTAGTAGTGCAATTGCTGGGTCATAGGGTAGCTGTATTTTTAACTTCTTGAGGAACTTCCTTACTATTTTCCAGAGTGGCTGTACCAGCTTGCATTCTCACCAACAGTGTAAGAGGGTTCCCCTTTCTCTGCATTCTTGCCAACATTTGTTGTTTCCTGTCTTATTAATTTTAGCTATTCTGACTAGTGTGAGGTGGTATCTCATTGTGGTTTTGATTTGTATTTCCCTGATGCTATGTGTTGTGGAGCATTTTTTCATATGTCCATTGGCCATTTGTAGGTCTTCTTTGGAAAAATGTCTGTTCATGTCTTTTGCTCATTTCTTAACAGGATTATTTGTTTTTAGGGTATTGAGTTTGAGAAGTAATTTATAGATCTTGGATGCTAGCCCTTTATCTGTAATGCCATTTGCAAATATCTTCTCCCATTCTGTAGGTTGCCTTTTAGTTTTGTTGACTGTTTTCCTTTGCTCTGCAAAAGCTTTATATCTTGATGAAGTCCTACTAGTTCATTTTTGCCTTAGTTTCCCTTGCCTTTGGAGATGTGTCTAGCAAGAAGTTGCTGAGGCTGACATCGAAGAGGTAGCTGCCTGTGTTATCCTCTAGGATTTTGGTGGATTCCTGTCTCACATTTAGGTCTTTCATCCATTTTGAGTTTATCTTTGTGTGGGATAAGAAAATGGCCCAGTTTCTTCTATATGTGGCTGTCAAATTTTCCCAGCACCATTTCCCCAGCACCAAACCTTTTATTTTTAAATTTAGAGTTCAGCAAGATTTCAATTCTCACTTACTGTAGCTCTGCTGGCTTGCACTGTTCAGAGAATTCCTTTTGTTGTGCTTTACTCTTTATGCTGACCTTGACCTTGAAATAGAAGGTAATTTGATTGTCTTCAAAGGATAGTTCTTGAAGGTATAAAAATAAAGGAGTTTTTCTTCCTTTGGTCATTACCAACATGTCCAGAATGGACAAGACATACTTAAATCACCCTATAATCACATGACAGAAGATGGAGGAGGAAAGGCAAGTCCTAAGCTACAAGGGAGGACTGATTCACAGAGTAAATTAACAAATGACCAGAACTGTAGCTTTTGTTTCACAAAGTACTGTGTAGTGGAGAGAATATGAGCTTTGGGATTAGACCAGGTTTGAAATGGCATGTGCTGCTAACTTATTTTGTCATCCTGGACACATTACATATGTTCTCGCAACCTCAGCTGCTTTGCAAAAACAAAGAGTAGAAAAGAATAAAATAAGTTTTAATGGTGAATGAAATCTCATACTCTAAGAAAAGTAGGTTTTAATAGTAGGATATGCTCAACTGGAGCATTATTGTGACTACAAGTCTTTAAGTCACTTCTGCTAATGCTGGAGAATAGTAGTAGGGGTACTTTTCCCAATATTCTTTTGCACAACTCCTCTTCCAGAATTGGTCTCCCTGGGGGTAATTGATTCCATGTGTTGGCCTGCCAAATCCTCAGGACTGATCTGGAGCAAAACAAGAATGATTTCCAGGACTTGAGGAGCTGTGCTGAAAGAACACAGAGGTTGATCTTAGAGGGGTTCCTGTCTGCCTTTGGCAGTATGGATATCACAGAGAAAATGGTGATTACAGTTCATTAGAATTGTTGAATTTGTAAAGTTAGATATGTAAAAGAGAAAAGTTAATGTAGAGTGAACAAAAGACAGTTATAGTAGAAGAGTGAAGATAATCATGCATGTTTAATTTTGTGTTGATAGTAATAAGTAGGAGAACAGTAATCACATGTGAGCTTTCTGTTTCACGTCTTGGCTGCATTTCCTTACCAATACTGGATATGGATGTGTGCTTGTTACTGACGGTGAGGAGAGAGGGTAAAGAGTACCACTGGATTCAGCTCTAACTGATGGGGTGGGGGGGCTCTGTGTGTTGGTGGGAGTGGACTTCAAAGTTCCTGAAAGGCAGTGGTGGCAGCAGGGGTGCTTGGGAGCCTTGCACATACCATGTTGTGCACCTTGGTAACACCACTTTCTTCTTGTTCTCCCAGGGGCTTGAGAGTGATGGTGTGCTCCTGCTGCTGCTGCCAATCTCTGTGTTAAATTTCTGATGTCTGAAATATCCTGAGTGGGTTTGGTCTTCCCAGCTGGATACCAAGTGATATTGCCATTATTATTATTTTTCTTTTTTTGGCCTGGAATATTGTATAGTACTTGGAAGGAACTGAAATGAGCAATACTGCATTTTGTACAAAGTTGAAGTTGAAAAGGCATAAGAAGTATAGAAATACTTAGGAAATAAGTTGGGTTGATATTTTAAAATAGTTTTAAGTGTTTGGTTGTCATCATTTGTGTCTGAACTCTTCAGAAATTAGTTATGCTAGAATTTCATTATAGCTTAAATAATTTTAGGTAATTTAAATAAATAATCAATGCTCAAATGTATGAGAAAATTTGATTTTCAAAGTTTTATTAAACTTGTAGGCTTTAATACATTGAGCATTAAATAAAATAAAAATAACAAGTGTTCTTTCTATGGAGATTTCTTAAATATAATGAATGTGATCGCCTCTTTTTGTGTGTGGGGATGTTAGAGGTATTTATGAGTATTAAATGAATTATGGCTTAAGAGCAGGATATAAGCTTTCTCTTTAAACAAATACTCAAGGGGTGCCTGGGTGACTCAGTTGTTAAGCAGCTGCCTTCAGCTCAGGTCATGATCCCTGCATCAGGCTCCCTGCTCAATGGGAGGCCTGCTTCTCCATCTCCCACTCCCCCTGCTTGTGTTCTCTCTCTCTCTCTCTCTCTCTCACTGTCTCTCTCAGTCTGTGATGATTTTCTTTCTTCTGAAAGATGGAGAGGCACAAACTGAAGTAATCAATATGCTCTTAAATTCCAGAGAATAGGGTGTGAATAAACCTTTACCGTATTTGGGATTAAAGTTTGTATGCTGATTATACCTTGTGCTGGAATGGTGGGGAGTGAACCCAAATATTACATTTATAAGGGATGGGGCAGCACTCTGCCATTTGTTCAAGCACCAAACATTTATTAAGAGTCTATGATGTACCTCTGCCAGGCATTAGGAAAAAACATGGTAAGCAAAACATACATGGGCCTTGCCCTTATGGAGATGACAGCTTAAGTGGAGGATAAAGACGTTAATCACATAATCACATGCATGAGTGTATAATCACATATGTGATACATTCTTGAGGAAAAGGTACTTGGTCTGGAAGAGGTAAAGTAGTTTGGAGCAGGAAGTTTATTGAGGAATAGACTTTTAAGTTGAGATCTCAAGTACTAGCGTGAGCCAAGAGCCAAGGCAAAGTGTGGGTGGGGTGGGAGGCAGGGAAGAGCCTGGACAGAGCTCTGTGGCATCAAAGTGCTCTCACGGATAGCTTGAGGAGCTTGCAGAAGACCAGTGTGCAGGAGCAAAAAGTGGAAGATGATGGTGAAGTGGGCAGGAGTCGATGCCAAATCCTGAAGACCATATTAGGATTTTGTCTTTGTTCTAAGGTTGACAGGAGGTCTGAATGTTTAAGCAGAGGTATGACATAATCAGACTCGGTGGGCAAGGAGTCACTCTAGCTTCCTTGCTGTGCTCATAGGGAAACTGGCACAGTGAGGTGTCAGTGAGGAGGGTGTGACTATAACATGTGGCGCTCAGTATTGGTTTCTTCATCCCCCCAGTGTGTCCATTAGTGAAGGACATCAGGTTACATCATAATTGTAACAATAACCTTTCTCAGGCACCCAGTGCCCGGGGCCCATGGTAGGACTTTGAGGGGCTTCCAAGGGTTCAAAAGCACCCCAGGAGTGCTAAATATTGTTATTAATGACTCAAGGGGCAGGAGCCCTCCTAAATCATAACTCCCATGTCCTGCTGTACCCTGTGTACTCTTTGTCCTGTTTGAGTTCTTGCCAATCCTAAGTCCACTTTGCCTAAGAAAACGATCCCACAAAACTCAAGGGGGCATGGCTTATGGCCATGCCTTGAGCAATCTTAATACTTTAGGAAAATCATTTCTCTTTTTTTCTTTACTGACCCACAGAATTTTTACTTACATAATTTCAGGATTAATTATGAATTTTGAGGCAATGTCAGTGTGAAATGATGTGCTCTTTCAAACCATAATCTGGAGAACAAAGTTATTTTTCTCTGGTGATTACTAATGGAACTATTGCTTTTTTGTAATGTTAATTTTTACCACAAGATAAATAGTAACAACAAAACAATGCAATATCAACCTTCTACAAATTAAAGTTAGTTTTATTTTATTTTATTTTTTTAAGATACTGAGTAAGATTTAGGGCTACACTATATCTTAGATTCGGCAATTAACACAGTTTATTTAGGGACAAACTGTATTGAAAAAGTACTTTGTTCTTCTCTAATTAGTGAGAGATTCTTATGCTATCAGAAGAGATCAAATCTACTCTGTCCATTATCCTGGAGCCTGTGAAAGCCCGCTGGGAATAGGACTTGTAAAGTGGTAACTATGTCAGGGAGCTTGTGGTCCAGGACTATTTTTCCTGGCAGTGTCGCCAGAACAAGAGAGAGCACACAACTCTCTTTAAAATTGAAGGTGTTTGCTTATGCCTAACATTCAACTAAATTCTACTTGGGTGAGAGATGTGCTTATGAGCATAAAGCAAAACACAGTGACGCCTGCTGGCAAACCAAACAGAACCAGAAGGATCTGGATCGGAAGAATAAACATTGTTAAAATGTCTATACTGCCTAGAGCAATCTATACTTTTAAAGCCATTCCAATCAAAATTCCACCGGTATTCTTCAAAGAGCTGGAGCAAATAATCCAAAAATTTGTATGGAATCAAAAGAGACCCCGAATCACTAAGGAAATGTTGAAAAACAAAAATAAAACAGGGGGCATCACGTTACCTGATTTCAAGCTTTACTACAAAGCTGTGATCACCAAGACATGATACTGGCATAAAAACAGACACATAGACCAGTGGAACAGAGTAGAGAGCCCAGATATGGACCTGAAACTCTATGGTCAAATAATCTTCGACAAAACAGGAAAAAATATACAGTGGAAAAAAGACAGTCTCTTCAATAAATGGTGCTGGGAAAACTGGGCAGCTATATGTAGAAGAATGAAACTCGACCATTCTCTTACACCATACACAAAGATAAACTCAAAATGGATAAAAGACCTTAATGTGAGACAGGAATCCATCAGAATCCTAGAGGAGAACATAGGCAGTAATCTCTTTGATATCAGCCACAGCAACTTCTTTTAAGATATGTCTCCAAAGGCAAAGGAAACAAAAGCGAAAATAAACTTTTGGGACTTCATCAAAACCAAAAGCTTCTGCACAGCAAAGGAAATAGTCAAAAAAACAAAGAGGCAACCCACAGAATGGGAGAAGATATTTGCAAATGACAGTACAGGCAAAAGGTTGATATCCAGGATCTATAAAGAACTCCTCAAACTCAACACACACAAAACAGACAATCATATCAAAAAATGAGTAGAAGACAGGGTGCCTGGGTGGCTCAGTGGGTTAAGCCGCTGCCTTCGGCTCAGGTCATGATCTCAGGGTCCTGGGATCAAGTCCCGCATCGGGCGCTCTGCTCAGCAGGGAGCCTGCTTCCTTCTCTCTCTCTCTCTGCCTGCCTCTATGCCTACTTGTGATCTTTGTCAAGTAAATAAATAAAAATCTTTTAAAAAAAATGAGTAGAAGATATGAACAGAGACTTCTCCAATGAAGACATACAAATGGCTATCAGACACATGAAAAAATGTTCATCATCCCTAGCCATCAGGGAGATTCGAATTAAAACCACATTGAGGTACCACCTTACACCAGTTAGAATGGCCAAAATTAGCAAGACAGGAAACAACATATGTTGGAGTGGATGTGGAGAAAGGGGAACCCTCTTACACTGTTGGTGGGAATGCAAGTTGGTATAGCCTCTTTGGAGAACAGTGTGGAGATTCCTCAAGAAATTAAAAATAGAACTTCCCTATGACCCTGCCATTGCACTACTGGGTATTTACCCCAAAGATAGAGATGTAGTGAAAAGAAGGGACATCTGTACCCCAATGTTTATAGCAGCAATGGCCACGGTTGCCAAACTGTGGAAAGAACCAAGATGCCCTTCAACGGACAAATGGATAAGGAAGATGTGGTCCATATACACTATGGAGTATTATGCCTCCATCAGAAAAAACGAATACCCAACTTTTGTAGCAACATGGACGGGACTGGAAGAGATTATGCTGAGTGAAATAAGTCAAGCAGAGACAATCAATTATCATATGGTTTCACTTATTTGTGGAGCATAACAAACAGCATGGAGGACATGGGGAGATAGAGGGGAGAAGGGAGTTGCGGGAAATTGGAAGGGGAGGTGAACCATGAGAGACTATGGACTCTGAAAAACAATCTGAGGGTTTTAAAGGGGCAGGGGGTGGGAGGTCGGGGTACCAGGTGGTGGGTATTATAGAGGGCACGGATTGCATGGAGCACTGGGTGTGGTGAAAAAATAATGAATACTGTTACGCTGAAAATAAATAAAAAATAAATTAAACAAAAAAAAGGATCTGGAGAAAGACTACTCATGCCATAGAAATAGTGGCATGGTTCTTGCCAAACCATGAAGCAGTCTTCCTGCGAAGGCCACTGCACAGAGAATCCTTGCAATGTTGTACCTCTCAAGGATTTAAATTTACCAAAAAGTAAATAAAATTGTGCGTTGGTTCTCTTGAAAAAACAAAAGATGTCAAATTTTGATGTGTAGGGAGGGATAAACAATGGACTACGGAGCTTTAAGGTAAGGGCAACACATGAGCGTCCTTCTTTCTGACCTGCCCTTTATAGCACAAAGGCAGTCTGTTTGGAATGTCCTTCCACTTGCCCATGCTCTACTTCCCCAGCAGATCACTGGTAGGTTGCTCTGCTCTCCCCAGGGGGGCCTTTGTAGGAGCTCGGGGGGTGTCCTCTCTAAGGTGATGATCCATACAGAGGTAAGACCCATTCTTGGAGAGAAAACTAATTAGATGAAAATGTTGAGCAGCTTGAGGTCAGGACAGTGAGAATAGGTAATGAATTTTATGAGGAATCATTAATAGAGTTGCCATCTGCAAGCTGGAGACCCAGGGGAGCTCGTAGTGTAGATCTAGTCCAAGTGTCCACGTAGACCGATGTTCAGCTGGAAAAGAGCCAGACGGTTTAATAAGCCCGTTTAGTATGATGTGCTGCTGCAAGCCCTACTGATAGCATGAGCTGAGGTAACAGACCTTGGTCTGGTCAGCTCTGTAGTCAGTTTTGGGTAGACACATTTAAACTAGAATATGCAAAAAACACACTCATTATGATGGCTACTATTTAAAAAAAGAAAAGATAAGATAAGAAAGAAAAAAAAAAGGTCTGGAAAGGATGTGGAGAAATTGGAACTCCTTTGGTGGGAATGTAAAATGATAAGCAGCTGTGGAAAACAGTAGAGAGGTTCCTCAAGAACCTTAAAAAGATAAAATTGCCATATAACTCAGTAATTTCACTTTGCATATAGACCCCAAATAATCAAAAGCAGAGGACTGAGAGATATTTGTGCACCCATGCTCATAGCAGCATTATTTCTAATAGCTAAAACACAGAAACAACCAAAGTGTCCACCCATGGATGAATGGATAAACAAACTATGGTGTATACATGCAGTGAAATACTGTTCAGTCTTGAAATGGAAGGAAATTCTGAAATATGCTACAACATGGACGAACCCATAAGTAAAATAAGCCAGTACAAAAAGACAAATATTGCAGGATTTCACTTATATAACGTACTTAAGAGTGTCAAAATCATAAAGCTAGAAAGTATAATGGTGGTTGGCAGGGACTAGGGGAAGGAGAAACAGGGAGTTATTGTTTAATGAATATAGAGTTTCAGTTTTTTTTCCTCCAAGATTTTATTTATTTATTTGACAGACAGAAATCACAAGCAGGCAGAGAGGCAGGTAGAGAGAGAGAGAGGAGGAAGCAGGCTCCCTGCTGAGCAGAGAGCCCGGATGTGGGGCTCGATCCCCGGACCCCGGGATCATGACCTGAACTGAGGGCAGATGCTTTAACCCACTGAGTCACCTAGGCACCCCAAGTTTCAGTTTCACAAGATGAAAAGAGTTATGGGGATGGAGGATGGTGATAACTGCACAACAATGTGAAATTTAATACCACTGAGCTGTACACTTAAAAATGGAGTGTAACACCTGGGTGGCTCAGTCAATTAAGTGGCTCTTTCTTGATTTTGGCTCAGGTCATGATGTCTGTGTCCTGGGATTGAGGCCCTCATCCAGCTTTGCACTCATCGGGGGGGGGGGGGGGAGTCCACTTGAGGATTCTCTCCCTCCCTCTGATTTGCCTCCCCCCTCTTTCTCTAAAATCAATTTAAAGGCTCCTGGGTAGCTCAGGGGGTTAAGCATCTGCCTTTGGCTCAGGTCATGATCCCAGAGTTCTGGGATCAAATCCTGCATTGGGTTCCTTGCTCAATGGGGACTGTGCTTCTTCCTCTCCTGCTCCCCCTGCTTGTGCTCTCTCTGTCAAATAAATAAATACAATCTTTAAAAAATAAAATAAACTTAAATATAAATTTAAAAAAATGGTTGAGATGGTAAAATTTATGTTATGTGTATTTGTATTTCAACCAAAAAAATATAGACATGGCTATGTCTTAAAAATGAAAAGGAAGCTTCAATAGGTCAAGATGGCAAAGGAGCAATGGAGCACAAAATCAGGACTTCTAAAAGTCTGCTCCACTGAGGGACATCGCTCCAGAGCTAAACTGGGGTGAAATCCACATGGGGTCAGTGTGGCCCCAGGTCCCATGGGGTCACAGAAGGATTGGGGGTGTCTGAGCGTTAGAGTAGGGAAGCTGGCTACAAAGACAGAGCTGATGTGAACTCTCAGCTCGCGGTTACCTTGAAGCAGTCGCAGGCTGGATGATTTCAGAGTGCAGCCAGAGGCCAGGGACACGGGAGTGATTGAGCGCTTGTCTCTGAAAGCGCACTGAGAAGTGGGGCCCCAAGCTTTCGGCTCCTCCAGGCCAGAGACTAGGAGGCCGCCATTTTCATTCCCGTCCTCCAGAACTCTATGGAAAGCGTTCAGGGAACAAAAGCTCTCAAAAGCAAACCCAAGCAATTACTTAGCCCAGACCCTGGTAAGGGCAGTGCAATTCCGCCTGGGGCAAAGACACTTGAGAATCATTACAACAGGCCCCTCCCCCAGAAGATCTACAAGAAATCCAGCCAAGACCAAGTTTACGTACCAGGGAGAACAGCAGAATCCCAGAGAAGGAGAAAGCAAAGCATGGAATTCATGGCTTTCTCCCCATGATTCCTTAGTCTTGCAGTTAATTAATTTTTTTTAATTTAATTTTTTTTCTTCTTTCAATTTTTTTTAACTTTTACCCTTTCCTCTTTTAACATTTTTTAACCAGTTTATCTTAACAATACCTTTCATAAAAAAATAATAACCTTTTCTGAACCTTATTATTATAGTCATATTTTATCCTTCATTGTATCTAACTTTATTTTTTGTATACACATAGGGTTTTTTCTTCTAAAAAATATGGGGTACAACTTCTTCTAATAGATCAAAATATGCCCTAAATCTAGCTCCAGGCTTGTTCTAGTCTCCAGCCTGAGCAAAATCTCTCCACTTTCTTTTTCTTTATTCTCCCAACCAACTTACTTTATCAACTCCTTTTTTAGAAATTAAAAAAAATTTTTTTCATCTTTATAGGCATATTCCATCCATTCATTGTGTTTACCCTTATATGTTTTTCTTTCATTAAAATTTTGGGAGGGAGTTTCTTCTAAGGGACCAAAATACTCCCAAAATTAAGTGGGTGACCCTGTTCTAGTCACCAGTCTAATATATATATTTTTTCTTTTTTATATTTTTAAAAAAATGTTTTATTTTTCTTTTTTTCTGAAATTCTTTTTATCCCCTTTCTCCCCACCATGATTTGGGGTCTCTTCTGATTTGGCTAAAGTGCATTTTCCTGGGGTCTTTGCCACCCTTTTAGTACTTTATTTGTTCCTTCATATATTCTTATCTGGACAAAATGACAAGGCAGAAAAACTCACCACGAAGAAAAGAACAAGAGGCAATACCAAAGGCTAGGGACCTAATCAATATAGACATTGGTAATATGTCAGATCCAGAGTTCAGAATGACGATTCTCAAGGTTCTAGCCGGGCTCAAAAAAGGCATGGAAGATATTAGAGAAACCCTCCTGGGAGAGATAAAAGTTCTTTCTGGAGAAATAAAAGAACTAAAATCTAACCAAGCTGAAATAAAAAAAGCTATTAATGAGGTGCAATAAAAAATGGAGGCTCTTACTGCTAGGACAAATGAGGCAGAAGAAAGAATTAGTGATATAGAAGACAAAACACAGAGAATAAGGAAGCTGAGCAAAAGAGAGACAAACAAATACTGGACCATGAGGGGAGAGTTCGAGAGATAAGTGACACCATAAGACGAAACAACATGAGAATAATTGGGATTCCAGAAGAAGAAGAAAGAGAGAGTGGAGCAGAAGGTATACTGGAGAGAATTATTGTAGAGAATTTCCCTAATATGGCAAAGGGAACAAGCATCAAAATCCAGGAGGTGCAGAGAACCCCCCTCAAAATCAATAAGAATAGGTCCACACCGTGTCACCTAATAGTAAAATTTACAAGTCTTAGTGACAAAGAGAAAATCCTGAAAGCAGCCCAGCAAAAGAAGTCTGTAACATACAATGGTAAAAATATTATATTGGCAGCAGACTTATCCACAGAGACCTGGCAGGCCAGAAAGAGCTGGCATGATATATTCAGAGCACTAAATGAGAAAAACATGAAGCCAAGAATACTATATCCAGCAAGGCTATCATTGAAAATAGGAGGAGAGATTAAAAGCTTCCAGGACAAACAAAAACTGAAAGAATTTGCAAACACCAAACCAGCTCTACAGGAAATATTGAAAGGGTTCCTCTAAGCAAAGAGAGAGCCTACAAGTGAGGGCGCCTGGGTGGCTCAGTGAGTTAGAGAGCCTACAAGTGGTAGATCAGAAAGGAACAGAGACAATATACAGTAACAGACACCTCACAGGCAATACGATGGCACTAAACTCATATCTCTCAATAGTTACCCTGAATGTGAACGGGCTAAATGCCCCAATCAAAAGACACAGGGTATCAGAATGGATAAAAAAACAAAACCCATCAATATGATGCCTACAAGAAACTCATTTTAGACCTGAAGACACCTCCAGATTTAAAGTGAGGGAATGGAAAACAATTTACCATGCTAATGGACATCAGAAGAAAGCTGGAGTGGCAATCCTTATATCAGATCAATTAGACTTTAAGCCAAAGACTATAACAAGAGATGAGGAAGGACACTATATCATACTCAAAGGGTCTGTACAACAAGAAGATCTAACCATTTTAAATATCTATGCCCCTAACATGGGAGCAAACAACTATATAAACCAATCAATAAAAAAAAAAAAAAGAAATACATCGACAATAATACAATAATAGTAGGGAACTTTAACACTCCCCTCACTGAAATGGATAGATCATCCAAGCAAAAGATCAACAAGGAAACAAAGGCCTTAGATGACACACTGGACCAGGTGGACATCCCAGATATATTCAGAACATTTCATCCCAAAGCAACAGAATACACATTCTTCTCTAGTGCACATGGAACATTCTGCAGAATAGATCACATCCTGGGTCACAAATCAGGTCTCAACCAGTATCAAAAGATTGTGATCATTCGCTGCATATTTTCAGAACACAATGCTCTGAAGCTAGAACTCAATCACAAGAGGAAAGTTGGAAAGAACCCAAATACATGGAGGCTAAACAGCATCCTTCTGAAGAATGAATGGGTCAACCAGGAAATTAAAGAAGAATTGAAAAAATTCATGGAAATAAATGATAATGAAAACACAACGGTTCAAAATCTGTGGTACACAACAAAGGTAGTCCTGCGAGGAAAATATATAGTGGTACAAGCCTTTCTCAAGAAATAAGAAAGATCTCAAATACACAACCTAACCCTACACCTATAGGACCTAGAGAAAGAACAACAAAGAAAGCCAGTAGGAGAAGAGAAATCATAAAGATCAGAGCAAAAATGAATGAAATAGAAACAAAAAAAAAAACAAAAAAGAACAAATCAATGAAACTAGGAGCTGGTTTTTTGAAAGAATTAATAAGATTGATAAACCCCTGGCCAGACTTATCAAAAAGAAAAGAGAAAGGACCCAAATAAATAAAATCATGAATGAAAGAGGAGAGATCACAACCAACACTAAAGAAATACAAACAATTATAAGAACACATTATGAACAACTCGATGGCAACAAATTTGACAATCTGGAAGAAATGGATGCATTCCTGGAGACACATAAACTACCACAACTGAACCAGGAAGAAATAGAAAACCTGAACAGAGCCTTAACCAGTAAGGAGATTGAAACAGTCATCAAAAATCTCCAAAAAAACAAAAGCCCAGGGCCAGATGGTTTCCCGGGGAATTCTACCAAACATTTAAAGGAGAACTAAGTCCTATTCTCCTAAAACTGTTCCAAAAAATAGAAATGGAAGGAAAACTTCCAAACTCATTTTAGGAGTCCAGCATCCCCTTGATCCCAAAACCAGACAAGGATTCCATCAAAAAAGAGAATTAGAGACCAATATCCTTGATGAACACAGGTGCAAAAATTCTCACCAAAATATTAGCCAATAGGATCCAACAGTACATTAAAAAGAGTATTCACCACGACCAAGTGGGATTATTCAGGGCTGCAAGTTTGGTTCAACATCCGCAAATCAATCAATCAATGTGATACAATACATTAATAAAAGAAAGAACAAGAACTATATGATACTTTCAATAGATGCTGAAAAACCATTTGACAAAGTACAGCATCCCTTCCTGATCAAAACTCTTCGAAGTGTAGGGATAGAGGGCACATACCTCAATATCATCAAAGCCATCTATGAATAATCCCCTGCAAATATCCTTCTCAATGGAGAAAAACTGAAAGCTTTTCCACTAAGGTCACGAACACGGCAGGGATGTCCATTATCACCACTGCCATTCAACATAGTACTAGAAGTCCTAGCCTCAGCAATCAGACAACAAGAAGAAATTAAAGGCATCCAAATGGGCAAAGGAGAAGTCAAACTAACACTTTTTGCAGATGATATGATACTATATGTGGAAAACCTAAAAGGCTCCACCCCAAAGCTGCTAGAACTTGTACAGGAATTCAGTAAAATGTCAGGATATAAAATCAATGCACAGAAATCAGTTGCATTTCTCTACACCAACAACAAGACAGAAGAAAAAGAAATTAAGGAGTCAATCCCATTTACAATTGCACCCAAAACCATAAGATACTTAGGAATAAACCTAACCAAAGAGGCAAAGAATCTATACTCAGAAAACTATAAAGTACTCATGAAAGAAATTGAGGAAGACACAAGGAAATGGAAAAATGTTCCATGCTCCTGGATTGGAAGAATAAATATTGTGAAAATGTCTATGCTACCTAAAGGAATATACACATTTAATGCAATCCCTATCAAAGTACCATCCATCTTTTTCAAAGAAATGGAACAAATAATCCTTAAATTTATATGGAACCACAAAAGACCTTGAATAGCCAAAGGAATATTGAAAAAGAAAGCCAAAGTTGGTGGCATCACAATTCCGGACTTCAAGCTCTATTACAAAGCTGTCATCATCAAGACAGTATGGTACTGGCACAAAAACAGACACATAGATCAATGGAACAGAATAGAGAGCCCAGAAATAGACCCTCAAATCTAAGGTCAACTAATCTTTGACAAAGCAGGAAAGAATGTCCAATGGAAAAAAGACAGCCTCTTCAATAAATGGTGTTGGGAAAATTGGACAGCCACATGCAGAAAAATGAAATTGGACTATTTCTTTACACCACACATGAAAATAGACTCAAAATGGATGAAGGACCTCAATGTGAGAAAGGAATCCATCAAAATCCTTGAGGAGAACACAGGCAGCAACCTCTTTGACCTCAGCCGCAGCAACTTCTTCCTCGGAACATTGCCAAAGGCAAGGGAAGCAAGGGCAAAAATGAACTATTGGGATTTCCACAAGATCAAAAGTTTTGCACAGCAAAGGAAACAGCTAACAAAACCAAAAGACAACTGACAGAATGGGAGAAGATATTTGCAAACGACATATCAGATAAAGGGCTAGTATCCAAAATCTATAAAGAAGCTTAGCAAACTCAACACCCAAAGAACAAATAATCCAATCAAGAAATGGGCAGAGGACATGAACAGACATTTCTGCAAAGAAGACATCCAGATGGCCAACAGACACATGAAA